>NC_139033.1:29632029-29727425 GCF_964662115.1 Mustela nivalis | reverse complement strand
TATCTGTTCTGCTCTTTTTAAAAAAAAAATCTGTATTATTGGTTTCTGCTCTAATCTTAATTATTTTCCTTCTTTTGCTGGTTTTATGCTTTATTTTCTGTTCTTTTTCCAGCTTTTTTAGGTGTAAAGGTAGGTTGTGTATTTGAGACTTTTTTTGTTTTGAGGGGAAGGCCTGTATTTGCTTTATACTTCCCAAAGATCTTGGACTGTTGTATTTCATTTTCATTTGCTTCTATGCATTTTTTAAAAAATTTCCTCTTTAAGTTAATGGTTGACCCATTCATTTTTTAATAGGCTGTTCTTTAGCCTCCATATAGTTGTGGTATTTTTAAATTTTTTCTTGTGGTTGACTTCAAGTTTCTTAGCATTGTGGTTTGAAAATTTGCATGGTATGATCTTATTCTTTTTGTACTGGTTGAGATCTGATATGTGACCCAGTATGTAATCTTTTCCCAAGAATGTTCCATGATGGAATGTTCTGAATCTGTTAAGTCCATTTGGTCCAGTGTGCCATTCAAAGCCATTGTTTCTTTGTTGATCGTCTGCTTAAATGATCTGTCCATTTCTGTGAGTGGGGTATTAGTCTCCCACTATTACTTTATTATCATCAATGAGCCTCTTTAAGTCTGTTATTAACTGATTTATATATTTGGCTGCTACCAAGTTGGGGGCATAAATACTTACAGTTGTGAGATCTTTTTGTTGGATAGACTGCTTTTTTTAATGATATAGTGTTCTTTTTTTTGTTTTCCCATCTCTTATTATGGTCTTTGGTTTAAAATATTGTTTGTCTGATATAAGTATGGCTATTCAAGCTTTTTTTTTTTTTTTGATGGTTATTAGCATTATAGATAGTTCTCCAACCCCTCACTTTCAATCTGAAGGTGTCTTTGTGTCTAAAATGAGTCTCTGATTAGCAGCATATCAATGGGTCTTGGTTTTTTATCCATTCTGATACCTGTGTCTTTTAATTGGAGCATTTATTCCATTTACATTCAGAGTGATTACTGAAAGGTATGAATTTAGTGCCATTGTATTGCCTTGAAGTAGATTTTCTCTCTTCCTTTCTAGTCTTTGTTGCTCTTGGTCACTATTTTCCTACTGAAAGAGTCCCTTTTAATAGTTTTTGCAGAGCTGGTTTAGTATTAATGAACTCCTTTAGTTGTTGTTCGTCTTGGAAACTCTTTATCTTTTCTTCTATTCTAAATGACAGCCTTTCTGGATATGGTATTCTTGGCTGCATATTTTTCCTATTCAGCACATTGACTGTATTATGCCACCCTCTTCGGGCCTGTCAAATTTCTGTAGACAGATCTGTTGCTTACTTTGTCTGCTCTTGTTAGGTTAAGGACCTTTTGTCCCTAGCTGCTTTCAGAATTTTGTCTTTATCTTTGTATTTTTTGAGTTTCACTACGATATATCTTGGTGTTGACTGTTTTGTTGAGTTTGAGGGACATTCTCTGTGCCTCTTGGGCTTGAATACCTGTTTCCTTCCCCCAGATTAGGGAAATCTTCAGCTATAATTTGTTCAAATGAACCTTCTGCCCCCCTTTTTTTTTCTGCTCTTTTTTTTCTGGGACTCCTATGATATGGCCATTATTGCTTTTTGTGGAATCACTCAGTTCTGTAAGTGTATTTGTGATCTAATAACTTTTTCTCTTTTCAGCTTCATTACTTTCCATAATTTTATTTTTCATATTATCTATTCAGTCCTCTACTTCTTCAATCCTCATTGAGATTACATTCAGTCATTTTTGTGTCTCAGTTATAGCATTTGGGGGGGGGGGCTTGATTAGTTTTTAGGCCTTTTATCTCTGCAACCAGGGTTTCTCTTGTGTCTTCTGTGCTTCTTTCAAGCCCAGCTACTATTCTTATTCTTCTAAATACTTATTCAAATATATTGCTTATACCTGCTTTGAGCATATCCCTGGCTGTGATTTTCTTCTTGATCTTTCTTTTGAGGAGAATTTCTCTATCTTGTCACTATGTTTAGGTTTCTGTCTTTTTATGTTATGAAAGCTTGTTACATTTCCTGCTTCTGAGAGTAATACTGTATTATGAAGGGGTCATATACTGTGTAGGGCCTGGTGCCTCAGGAAGTGTTTCTTGTGTATGCTGTGTGCATTCTGCTGTTGTGCTTTGGCTGCTCTTTTTCACAGGTTGGTCCTCTGCAGAGTTCCAAAGAAAAAGGAAACAGGAAAAAGAAGAGAAAGAAAAAAGGAAGGAAGCTTGATCCAAAAAAAATGAGAAAAGGAATCAAATAAACAAACTATGAACAAAAAACTATAAGCCTGATTCAAAAACAAAACAAAACAAAATGAAACAAAAAGCTGGTCCTATTTACACTAGAACTGAAGAACTGAAGCTGATGCTTTGGCACACTCTGTGATCAGTAGATGTGGTACTTCAGAGAGTCAGGGGGACTTGTATTGGTCTCCTGATGGAAAAGCCCTCTATGCTGCCTCACAGTCAGACCTGTTCTAGTTGAGATGTCCCTGCTGGGTGTGGGAGGTGAGGTTTGGTGGGCTGGGGGGTGGGAAATGGCATCACACCCCCTGACCCCATCCTTGGGGAAGGGAACTTGCCACTCCACTCAGGAGGCCCTCATGGAAAAGTGAACAGTCTCCCACTCTGTGTCTCAGGCTTTAGTAGGATCTTTGCCCTCACCTTGTCTGTGCCTGGCCCTGGGCACATCCAGAGCCACAGTTCTGTGTTTTCTCTTTGACCCATGGCTGGGATTCAAAACTCCAAATCGTAAAGGACTCAGCAAGCTGTGAGCCCACTCCCCTTGCCCAGAGGTGAGCCTCGAAGCTCTCTAGCACCATTCTGTCTCACAAAAGCAGTCACACAGCTTCGAGTCTATGGTAAAGTACTGTGAAAAATTGTGACCAGGTTATCTGTCCTCTGCATATGCCTCTGTTCTCTGCTATTGAACAGCTGCTCCTTGACACCAGCAGGCTTCTTGTCCTTGGAGAGGCAAAATAACCTCTTCCAGATGTACTCCAGGAAGGGGAACATTCTCTCCCAGTGAGGCCCGGGGGATCTCCATACCGTGGCGTCTTGTCTGCTCTGTCTCCCGCTCCCTCCCTCTCTTCCTGACTGCTCTACGAAAGAAAAAGTCTCCCTTTCCTCTGCAGCACCATGGCTTTTCTTTTCCCCAGTTCACATCTCTGAACCTTGCATCTGCCACATTCTCTCCCTCCAGTTGTGCAGATTGTTTTCTTTATTCTCAGACCTAGTTTAAAATGATTTGGTGTTGATCTTGCTGTGTTGGAGAGATGAGGCAAGTCTAGGGTCTCCCTACTGCTCTGCCATATTAACTGCCATGTAATTTTTTTAACAGTTTCTTATCATCAGCAAATATTTTTTTCTTAATCCAAAATGGCTGAACTTTTCCCCCCAACTTTCTTAAAACTTTTAAGTTTATAATCCATTATGGTTAATTATGGTCACAATGCTGTACATTCTATTCCCAGAGTCATCATATAGCTGGAAGTTAGCAAAAGTTTAAAAAACTATTCATTTTCACTGAATGGCTTTAGCATTTTTGTTAAAAATCAGTATATGTGTGAGTCTAATTCTGGACTTCTTATTCTATTGAGTTATGTTTGTGTATACATATATACCCTTTAAATCAAAACCACGCTGTCTTCATTATTGATTGAGAATACATTGAATCTATAGATCCATTTATGGAGCATTATTATAGAAATTAATATTGACTCTTCTGATTAATGAACATGGTATATGCCTCCATTTGTCTTAGCAATTTTTTGTATAGTCCCAATAGATACTTATTAAACATACTCCTAATTAATTTGTATTTTGTTGCTACTGTAATTGGTAATTTTCAAATGTCAGTGTCCAGTTGTTTATTGCTTTCTTTTAGAAATAGTTAAATTTTTGCATACTTCTTTCATATTCTTTCATATACATTCATATTTACAACTTTATCTTTTTTTATCATTTTCAATAGATTTAATTGAAAGGGGCATCAGTCATTTTTGGAAAATGTGAGATCATGAATAACGAACTTTGACAATTTTTAATTTTTTTTTTTAAAGATTTTCTTTATTTATTTATTTGACAGACAGAGATCACAAGTAGTTGGAGAGGCAGGCAGAGAGAGAGGAGGAAGCAGGCTCCCCGCTGAGCAGAGAGCCCGATGTGGGGCTTGATCCCAGGACCCTAGGATCATGACCTGAGCCGAAAGCAGAGGCTTTAACCAACTGAGCCACCCAGGCACCCCAACAATTTTCAGTTTTGAAAATGATGTCTCTGCTGCTGCCACTCTTACTGTTGCTCTTAAGTTCTAACACTGTATTTTCAGATTGTGATACATTTCTGATAAATTATTTCTCTGTATAAATATTAGAATGGCATGTACTGATAATTTCTTCAGAAAATTACTTTAAATTATTTAACTTTTCATACAAACTGGTCTTTTGTGAATCTGAATTTAAAAAAATACTTGAAAGTAATTGTGAATTTACATGCACTTGTAAGAAATAATACAGAGATCGTAGATGATATATACTTTTTACTGAGTTTCCTGCATCTATCATAAATATAATATAATATCATGACTTGGAAATTGATTTTGATATGGTTCACCAATTTCATTCAGATGCCACTTGTTTTGCATGTACCCATTTATGTGTGTGTTTGTGTGTCTTCAGTTCCATGAATATTTGTCACAAAGCATAGAATCTTTTTATCACAAGGATTCTTTGCACTACTGTTCTGTAGCCATATAGTCACATCCTTGCTTCATCTTAACAACCATTAATCTGTTCTCCAATTGTATAATATTGTCATTTCAAACAGATTCATGCACTATCTGAGTTACACTATACATGTAACTATCTGAGATTTTCTTTCTTACCAGCATAATACCTCTAAAATTCAAAACTATACATATTAATAAGCCACTCCTTTTTGTAGCTGAGTAACATTACAATGTGTGTGTATATATACCTATAAATACATATAAACTATTAAAAATACATATTATATATATATGTGTGTGTGTGTGTGTGTGTGTGTATATATATATATATATATATATATATATATATATATGTCCCTAAAATTTACAAAGTGACATCATTATTCATTTCTCATTGTTTGAGCAAATTAGTGATCATGAGAGTGATTGGCAGGTGTTATTTTGTTTATTTTACAGAGAAAACAGTAGTATTTTTTTGAGTATTAAAGATTTTTATGCAGCCATGTGGAGCGATGGAGGAGGACCTTAAACCAAAAGTAAGGATTTTTATTTTTCCCTAGTTTAGTATACTGAAATATAAGCTGGGCATGATTTTTTCCCCTAATGCTTTACTGGCTTCTAGCAAAGAAAAATTTCACATAAGGAAGGGTGGGAGAAAAGTCTTATTTTAAAGAATATGGGTAAATAGTTCCCTAGGATATATTTTGGTATTTAATTATTTCTAAGGCTAGGAAATGTCTTTCATTAGCAAATAAATTTTCTTTCCAAGTTTCTTAGTGAATTTTTATGAAAAGTATGATCAGTAATGAGCTCAGGAAGTTGAATTACATTATAGGATACATTTTAAATAATCTTACAAGCAGTCTGATAAATCCTTTATATTTATTCACACATTCCACAGTGTCTCACCCTATGAAAATGTGACAGAGCCCCTGCTATTCTTTGAAGGAAATAAGAGCACTTATGGCAGGCAAGAGAAGAAAGGCAGACAAAAGAATGTGCAAAAAAATCACAATATAATGAACATTTATATAGGATTATATTTTATTCATTATGCTGTAGGGTCCAGAAGGTGGCTGCACATTGAGCACAGTCAAAGCATATTACTAACTTCAGGGAGTTTTCCAAGTTGCCCTAACAACTGCTTGCTTGATTTTTTTGTCCTATATATATCCCCTATTATATTAGTTTAATGTAAGTTAAACTAACTTTACTAGTGGAATTTATCATTTATTATGAGAAAAATCCTCATACCTTTAGCCAACTAATAATCTGACGAGCACTCTTCCTTTGGTAGGAATATGGAAGGGTCAGTATTTGTGTCAAATCAGCCATGCTAAAGATGTTATCAGTCTTCTCTTTATCTTCCGTAATTTTAAATTAGGTGAAGAATTCACTGACTACCCTGAAGGTGATTGATTGAAGCCTATCATCTAGCTAATTGATTGTGATTCAGAACTTTCCCTTTTAGTCCAGAAAGAAAAATACAGATAAATGACATAGATGTAGACATATCTGTGAATACTTCTTCTTAATTCATGGTGCTAATAATTTGGGGGTATGTAATTTTTTTCTAATTTTCTTTCGGACTTGCAGATTGAAAAACACAGGGAAAATGAGCTTTATTGTTTAATGAAGGCCCAATCCTCCACATTTTTTGAGATAGTACATTTTTAATCAGATGTGAATCTCCAGTGAAAAATGGGTGCAAAGGGCTTTAACACTGGGTCAGTCAGAGTTTATTCTTTGCTGTTGGATCTTTCTCTGGTTTGGGGCCACAGTCAGAGTTCAGACAGATAGGTCTTCTACTCTTCTACTTGTACTCTTTGCCTAATCAAGGCTTCATGTTCCTTTGGGATGAGTAGATAGCTAAGATTCTCTTGCTTTCTTCTCAGGCTATTCATGAATATTCAAAAGCAAGCTGCCTTTTATACCAGGGATATATGAAATCTCATTAATGTTCGTTAAGACCACTTCACTCTCAGATGTTTGCTACATTTCTGGCTTTTCTTCCCTTTTTTTTTTTTTTTTTTGCTTTGCGATCTTTTTGGATTCTTCTGTTTTGTTTTTGATCACACTTCTCTGAGATTTTCTGTAGATTGTACTTGAACTCTACATCAAAGCAACCTGCCCTGCCCTGTCCTGCCCTGCAAGAATTACTGCGATGCAGTAGGAGATGGGGCTGAAATGGAGGCATTCCCCCACCAAAATAACAGATTTCCATGGTTCTTATTGGGGGTCAGTAATTTTTTTGAAAAAAGACTTCTCACTGTGGAGTGTGATTCTAATTAGTTTCCAGAAGTCATTGTTTTTGACAACTTTGTTTCAGAAGAATTTGTGCTGTTCAACTTTTCTGGAAGTCCCACCCAACAACAATAAGCTTTTTCAGTATAGAAGACTGTGAATCTCTGAACATTTTTGAAAAATATTGTTCTCTACAGTTTAAAAAGAATGTGCATGCACATGTAAACTTGTGGAGTGAAGAATGAAAAAAAAATTGATATAAATTTAGAGATATTATCCAAAAATTGTCAATGCTAATTTAAATAGATAAATCTTTAATATTGAACATTGAGATTGGTCAGCCCATACATACTTTCTACCACCATTATATGCAATTGAGCAAAGTGAACAAATTGTAGAAGTGTGCAGTGCAGTATCCAGGTCATTATCTTTATGACAAGAAATATTTCTGGTTTGTTTTATTACCAACTTGCACATGATTAATAAACATTTTATGATTTTAAAAAAAGATAGTAAAGATAAAAGGAGAAGATCAGTCCCTACAAATATTCATGCCCTTTTGGCTGTACTTTTGTGGAAAGGTAATTGACATTACATTTATCCTGTCATACTTCTCTGAAACCAAATTAAAGATAAAATAAGTGACATAAATAATTAGCTAGGACATAACTGCAGGCAAATATGTTATAAAGCATGGATGAACTATGTTGTAATGGATAATTTTTTAACCAATTGAGGACCCTTTCCATGAATATGTTTATTTAATCCAAGAGAAAAGTTTATATTATCACCTTAATGCCCACTAGGTACTTGATAACAAAGTTTCTTTTCATATTCTACATATTATATTTCAATGGTACAAATGCTTTATAAAGTATAAGATTCTAGATAAGAAGTGTGTGCCAGAAGATGCAAAATTCATGCCTATTATTATTGAATATATTTGTTGTTAATAAAAATGACTGAGATTTTTCTTATCCACATGCACATTAATCATTGTTTGAATCATCAAATACTAATGTGTAATTGACAAATACTGTTTAATTGTGTATATAAATGAAGTTTCAGATTTCTTATTTTTTATAAATAGGAGTATTTCATTGGTTTTAAATCTTAATTTTTAAAACAAGTAAAAAAATTAAAAATTAAAAACAAGTAAAAGAAATACTTTTATAACTACTCAAAATTTCAATTTTCTATTTTAATACAATTATGAAAATTTGAATTATTTCTATCTAAATTATGTATTTTATGTTACAAAAATTTTGAGCTTGTGGACTGTTAGTCACTGGAGAATTTGAGGGCTCAGGATGAATAGATTGGCTATCCAATATTTCTACTTTATAGGGACTATCGGTATGTTGTTAAATGAAAATATAGGGATAAATTATTCTGGACAGTTGACATAATTTTTAGACATGATTAAGGAAGACTTTTTAATGCATTTCCCCAGCCTGAAAAATTATACCAAAGGTTCCTAGTGTAATTGTTCCTGTTTGACCCCAATATAATATGAACATATTATAAAAATGCCCTTAGATAGTGCTTTCCTCTTGCTTTGCATACAAATATGTGTTTATATGTTGTTAATATGGTACACTAATATCTTGCAGTTATTTGTGTGCTCTGTCAAAAAGAATTTGTTTTAAAAGGATAGTTATGTATAGAATTCTGTGATTTGTTTTCTTCTTTTTAAAATAAATATATATAGGTTCAAACCTTAGCCTGTGATATATTGTTATTTACTGAAGTTATTATAAAATTTAATAGTGAATATTATTATATTATAAAATTTAATAAAAGAAAGATCAAGGAGTTTGTGTACAGGATGATAAATAGAATTATCCCATGTTTTTTAAGGTTAAAAAAAAAAAGAGAAAATTTGACCTTGTTAGTCTTAAATTTTAATGTTTTACCCAAATTCGTCTTTAAATATTCTTTTGCATAAGTGTGCAGCTAAAAAAGGTTCATCATAGTTAGATGATTCCAAACTGTTTAATCTCATATTATTTGGAATGGATGAAATAATTAAATACCTTCAATCTATTACTAACTTACTACAAAATATTTTATAAATATACTGTTTCAATGGGAATATTCTAGTGATTAAAATTTCTCTTGTAGTAATAGTAGATAATTTCCTGTAGAAATAAATTTTATTTGAATTTCAGAAATCTCACAAGTTAGTATTACTCACCTTTTCTCATGTTAAGGAATATTAATTTTGGTTATTTATTTTTCCAAAAGGAGAGAGAGGGAGATTCAGACTTGGAAAATCATTGATGTTTGCCTATACTCTGTTTTCTTTTTAGAGCCAAGCTTTGGTAGAAATAGGATTATCCAGCTATGTTTAATACAGTAAAATTCATTATATCAACTATTAATAATGTCATTAACTGTAATTAAGATAATTCTTTCTGTGCTACAAGCTCTTACTGAGTGTTGATCTTCTGGACTTTTGCATTATTTCCCAATTGTGTGGTTAAGTTCAAAACCAGTTTCATTTTCAGCCTTTAATTAGATGATTTTCTTTTGATCCTAACAATGTATAATCATTCCAATTATTTTATTGAAATAAATACATAGTTTTTTCTTACAGTGCCGACAATTTACCAGAGTACCATCTTCCTGTGTTTAGTTATACAGCTAGGTTGATTCCTTCTATTTTTAATAAAATTTGACTGATACCTGATTTGTTTAATTTTGAACTATTGCAAGTATTTATGTAAATCTATTAAGTTCTGTATTGACAATTGTTAAAACAAGTGGAAATAGTATGTTGACAAAAATATTTTAATTGTTCAGATTATTATTCTTGCTCTCTATATATGTATATATATATAATATTTATTTATTTATTGGAGAGAGGAGAGTGAGTGAGTGCATGGGGGAGGAGCAAAGGGAGAGGGAGAAAGAAAGGGAGAGAGAGAGTCTTACACAGACTCCGTGCTGAGTATTCTATCTCAGGACCCTGAGATCAGGACTGGAGCCGAAGCCAATAGTTGGACACTTAACCAACTATGCCACCCAGGTGTCCCCATTGTTGCTGTGTTTTTTTGTTTTGTTTTTTTAAGTTAGTGAGTTAGTTCGTTTGTTTAGTAATCTCTATACCCAGTATAGGGATTGAACTCACAATTCCAAAGTCAAGAGTTGCATGCATGCTCTACTGACTGAGCCAGCCAGAAGCCCCCATTCTTGCTATTTTTAAGGCTTTTTATTTGTAACTAATATTTCCAAAGTTTTGAAGTGGAACTTAAACTAGTTCCATCATTCTGTTTCCATTTTCTTCCCTTATTCTTCCTTCTAGGAGTGGAGTTTCTCTTAGTCAGTCATTTCATACGATGACGTTGATCCTCACTGTCTTAGGCATTTTCCTTGTGGCTGGTTCACACTTTTTCCTATTTTCTCAACCTTTTTACGTCTCTGCTGTTGCTTTGGCCGAGCATATACATGTAAATATAACTCATTTTGTTTATCCTTTCACCTGTTAGTTAATGGATGTTTGCATTGGTTTCACTTTGGGCAGTTATCAAAACTGCTACTATAAACATTAGTGTGTAGATCTGTGTGCAGATATATCATGTTTTCATTTCTCTTGTATAGATACCTGGGAATGGAATTGCGTAGTTGTATGCTAAATTTATCTTTGATATTTTAAGAAGCATCCAAACTGTTCTGATGATGGCTCTACCACTTACACTCCCACCACCAATATAAAAAGTTCCTAGTTTCTCCACATTCTCTCCCATATTTGGTATTGTCTACCTTTTTTATTATGGTCATCCTAAGAAGTATGATGGGATATCTCCATGTGGTTTTGATTTGCATTTTCCTAATGACAAATGATGTTAAGCATCTATCTTTTCTTCTACTCAACAGCTATTCATATATTTTCATGTATTTTCCTTATGGACATGTTTTTTAGCTTTTTAATGTATTATATATGTGTTCTTTTATTTATAGTGTTTGTGTTCAGTATATATTCTGAATACAAGTCCTTTATTTAATATAACTTGCAAATATTTTCTCTCATCTATGACTTTTCTAGTTTTTAATTTGTGTCTTTTGAAGTACCAAATTACTTAATTTTTTACAAAGTACAGTTGATCAAATTTTCTAATACATATTGTATTCTTGATGTCATATCTAGACATCTTTTCCTAAATCAAGGTCAGAAATACTGCGTCCTGTTTTATTAAGAATTTTAGTGTATTCCATTTAGGTCTTCGATTTATTTTGTTTTATATTTTGGTATGATATGAGGTGTCTAGTGTTTAAAATTAATTAATTAATTAAAAATTTCCTGTAAGTATCCAATTGTCCAGCATCTTTTAAAAGACTACCTTTTCCCTAATCAATTGCTTTGGCACCTTAGTTGAACATCAGTGTGAGTCTATATTTCTGATATCTGTTCTGCTCCTTTGTTCTACAGATTTGTCCATGTACCACTATCAGTGTCTTAATTAGTGTAGCTTTATGTAAGACTTCAAAACAGGACGTGTAAATCTTGAAAGTTTAGATAATGTTTTTTAGGTTTATTTAAATTATTATTGTGTTATGTTCGCCACCATGTAGTACATCATTAGTTTTTGATGTAGTGTTCCATGATACATTGCTTGCATATAACATGCAGTGCTCCATGCAATCCCTGCCTTCCTTAATACCCATCACCAGCCTCACCCATCCCCCCCATCCCCTCCCTTCTAAAACCCTCAGTTTGTTTCCCAGAGTCCATAGTCTCTCATGGTTTGTCTCCACTCCAATTCCCCCCTCCATTTTTCCCTTCCTTCTCCTCATGTCCTCCATGCTATTCCTTATGTTCCCCCAATAAGTGAAACCATAGGATAGTTGACTTTGTCTGGTTGACTTACTGCACTTACAGCATAATCTCCTCTACTCCTATCCATGTTGATGCAAGTTCATCCTTTCAGATGGCTGAATAATATTCCATTGTGTATATGGACCACATCTTTATCCATTCTTCTGTTGAAGGGCATCTTGGCTCTTTCCACAGTTTGGCTGTTGTGGACATTGCTGCTGTGAACATTGGGGTGCATATGGCTCTTCTTTTCACTACATCAGTATCTTTGGAGTAAATACACAGTAGTGAAATTGCTGGGTCATAGGGTAGGTCTGTTTTTAATTTTTGGATAATGTTTTCATTTTCATTCCCTTATCAGTTTTCCTCATTCATTTGTGACTCAGAAGCAGAACTGTATATGTTAGAACTGTACAGTTAGATGTCAGAACTAGTTAGAATTGTATAGATAGATGATAGATAGATCATATATATATATACATATATATATATATATACACACACATATATATATATCTATGTGTGTGTGTGTGTGTATATATATATATGCATTTCTGCCACCCTCTTAGGACCAAAAAGCCTGAAGGAAATTGTGCCAATTTTAAGTAATTTCTTTATCCATATTGGATTAATTTATTTAGGAATTTCTGTATTTTGAAGTACTATGCTAAATGGGGTGGGAATTAAAAATAATCAGTTATATATAGCTTCTGCCCCTTGAGAACTTAATATTGCTCAAAATTTGAAAAATAATAGGTTAGCTAAAAAAGTAGTAATGTATTTTAGCCCTCTACAGAGAACATGGGATATTCCTTTTGTGTTCTAGAAAGTCATCTAGCTAGTAAGAGGATTGCATATTTTTATTTTAAAACTACCATCAAAAGAACTGTGGATATAGCTAATAAAACTAGATGTACATTTCTTTAACACAGCACTGGCACATTTAAGATGTTGCTATGAAGATAAATGTTCAACAATATAAAATTCACATCTATATGGTTATTTATTAAAGCTTGGAATTGCAAAATATTAGACACATCATAAATACACATACATGGAAAAGATGCTTAATGTACAATGGTGCATCCATACAGAGGAATACTATGCAGTTACACAAATGAAGAAAAACTCTACAAACAGAAATGGAATGACTCCCGTGGTATATTGTTAAAGGGAACATGTGAAAAAGAGTATCTATAGTATGCTAGCTTTTGTATTAGAGAAAGAAAGCAATAAAAAACATAAGCATATGCCTTCTTTTGTTTTGGAGCACCTAAAACAAAGCAAGAATGAGCCAATAAGCTAATACCTTTGTTTATCTACAAGATAGGGGTTAGGGACAAGGCAGAAAGGATTATAGGGGAGACATGATATTGAGTATAATTTTTCTATATTTTTGACTTTTGGGACTATGCTTTTTAATATACTCGATAAATAAGTAAATAAAAATCAGTAAAGATGTAGAGGGTCACAAATACAATAAAAATGACAAAAAAGGGGTGCCTGGGTGGCTCAGTCAGTTAAGCATCTGCCTTTGGCTCAGGTCATGATCCCAGGGTCCTTGGATCGAGCCCCACATCCGGCTCCCTCCTCAGCAGGGAGTCTGCTTCTCTCTCTCCATCTGCCTGCCACTCTGCCTACTTGTGCTCTCTACCTCTCTGTCAAATAAATAAGTAAAATCTTTGAAAAAATATGACAAAAAAGAGACTAGCTTAACTGAATTACAAATGAGAAGCATAACAATATTGATAAAGAGTGTGGGTAAGAACTAATCCAAGTTAAAAAAAAAACAAAAACAAACAAAAAATAAAAACAAACTAAGTATTTTGAACACTGTATAACAATATAATCTAGATTTAAGACAGATAATAAATAATGTTGTGTTATAGTTAATATACTTTTTTTTCATAGTAGCATAGGTTTGCAACTCTGTATTCTAAGCTTGATCAAATAAATAAATACATGGTTTAATGAAAGACAGGTTTCCCAATGGCAGAAAATAAAATTACTAATGTGGAAAGGGAAGGTTCTAGAAAGAACCATGGTCTTAGAGAGGAGTAATAGTATTAGGTTGAGTAGATAGCTTGATGTAGAAACAGACTTAGATGGACATTAGTAAGTATTTTTACACATTTGTGCCTCTGTTTGTATATGTGTGTATGCAAGTATCTATCCATGTCTGTAGGTAGAGATACATCCCCTTGTCTCAATAGGCTTACCAGACCAGGAAGCAGATGCGCCATAGAGGAATGAGCTCACTTAGAATCCACACTTTAGTTTGCAGATATTGCTCTGCAATAATAAGAATGAGAGTTCCTTAAAGAAATGCCTAATCCAAAGCTTGGGCAAGAAAAGTGCCTAGACCATCTTATTGTGAAATGGTAATATTCAAGGACTGTTAAGGAAGTGTCATAGGACACAGGGACAGTTTAAAGGACCAAGTGTGAGATGAACTGAGCATCAAAGAAAATGATGAGAGGAATGGATTAAAACACACTGATTAAAAGTGGAAACTATGAATCCTACAGATATATGTGAATGACTGAATACATAAATAAATGGAGTAAGGGAAACTTCTCCCTTACAGTAGAATTCTAATAATTATGGAGAATTAATGGACCTAGAAAAGCACTGAGCAACCACCATTGTACTCACTGTTTCAGGCAAGATCACCAATGGGTATCAAAGCTAGATGGTGAAAATAAGATGGGAAACAGGATATTTATATGGTATCAACACTTTGTGCATAATAGAGCGGGAACCAGTAATTTTGGAGTGGGGTTACTTTGCCTGTGGAGAAACCTGGCAGACATCACTTTAACCAAATGATCCAAATTAACATCTCATATATGGGACTAATAGGCACCTGTACTTCTGGTGTGCTAAGAATGCAATGTCATTTCTGGTTTATTCCTTACCCAAATTTACAGCTTGTACTAGGCAAAACCAGCTTGACTGATATTCTACAAAGTAAATGGTATGTATTCTTGAAAATACCCCGGTGATAAAGATGGGTGAACTATCCCTGTAATAGGGGACCAGAGACAAGATAGCCTAAGGCACCTGTAAGATTATATCAGTTACTGAACAAGCAGTGTTTGTTTTATAAAGTAGGTTAGAGGAATAATTAGGTGAAATTATAACATACCCAGTAGATGAGATAATTATATTGGGTCGCTATGAATTTCCTTGTATTTATAATTGCACTGTGTTTACATGAGAGAATTTTCTTGTTTTAAACAAATATATGCTAAAGAGAACTGAAGAAAGGGGACATTAGGTTGATGACTTACTTTCAAAAACCTCAAAAAATACACACGTGTGTATAATGTGCTGTATAAATAAATGTATATATTTGTGTGTGTGTGTGTGTGTATACTTATAGACAAATAATAAGAGATCAGTAGATGGACAGACAGATGATAATTGATAAACCAATATAATTACATGGTACTACTTATAAAATTTATGTGAGGAAGGCATGGAAATTCTTTGTACTATTTTTGCAGCTCTCTTTTAAATCTGAAATTGTCTCATAGTATAAATTTTAAGAGTAAATAAAAAACAAGATGCTTTATAAATTCTACATAAATACCTACATAAAATAGTTGAAAATTCTGTCAAAATTTGACCAAAATATCACAAATCTTTAAAAGCATTTCTTAAGATTTAAAGCCTGAGTCAAGGACTGAATAGTCAAAAACCCTTAGATAATTTGAATGAATTAGAACTTCTGTGGATGTGTGAAAACATGCTGAAATGGAATAAAATTACTTTTTAATTTATCCCATCCTCTTTAACTAAAAAAAAAAAAAACAAAACACCCAAAACTCTCTAAACTTAAGAGTTGATACACCCAAAAAGATAATTATAGCAGAATGATGTTGTTGAAGTAAACTATGCCAACTTTGATTATACAGAGCAACAAAGCAAAGTTGTTTTCTACATTCTTACATGATCATTATGGAAAGAACTATGTGCTAAGAAAACATTATGCTATTGTCACTGCCAGAAAGCAAATAATTCTTTTAAATCATTGTTAGAATGATTATAGAATTGTGTTTACAAATCCTGTAGAAAGAAAAGTTTTAATCATTTTCAAGTTAAAGCTCCGCATTTTGAATGGAAAACATTCCAGTGAGTAGAAGATGTAATACATAATATTATATATAGTTGTACAAAAATAAAGATGAACTCTTTCTGGTAATATTTTTTCTTTGTTATTTAATTTGTTTTGGTCACATATACATGAATAGCAGTAGAGAAACTTTAGTCTTTATGGTCTCATTCTTTCCATACCACACTGAAAATGAAAATGTGCTGAATTTTATTCAGGGTAATTCTTGAGATATCATGCATTTACAACACATGTGACTAATTTTTCACCATTATAATGAAAAATATAAATGTTGATACCACAAATCTCATAATAAGTGTATTTCCTTACTCTGTTCAACTGCCTCTCAGGAATTAGTATATTGGAAAAAATTGATGACCCCAAAATTTTTAAAAAGAAATAAATTTAAAGATTCTGTTATGGCTCTGGGTCTGGTGCTTAAGTGGGTACGAGAAGAATAAATGAAACAAGATGGGATTGGGAGGGAGACAAACCATAAGTGACTCTTAATCTCACAAAACAAACTGAGGGTTGCTGGGGGGAGGGGGCTTGGAAGAAGGGGGTGGGATTATGGACATTGGGGAGGGTATGTGCTTTGGTGAGTGCTGTGAAGTGTGTAAACCTGGTGATTCACAGACCTGTACCCCTGGGGATAAAAATATATGTTTATAAAAAATAAAAAATTATAAAAAAAAAAAAAGAAATTGGGCAGAACATAATGAAATCTAATAGAGTGACTGTTTTCTAGGTACATCTCATTTAAGCATGTATTTGAAGAGAACTATATATTTGTGCAAAATAGATTTGATTTTAAACATCATTTTCTGGATTTTTTTCATGGGTAGGATTGTAACTTGGGCACCATATCCAATAAAGCCATGACAGTTTGTGTCCCTACATCTTTTGAACATACCTTGAATACTGTGATGGTGCCCTATCAAATGCTATCATACACACTATCATATATTGCCATATTTATGATACAGTACAATTTTGAAAACTTGATGTTCAGTATATTCTTTGATATGAGTTATAAATTTAATTGGGGGAAAAAGACTGCTAAAAAAAGCCATCAAAATTCTTTTCAGAAAGTTATTAGCAACTGCGTTCTTAAAAAGTTTCAGACTGCGACATTTTCAGGCTTTGAAAACAAATCTTAGGGATTGTTCCTTCTTTGTAAATGTTAAAAGAAAGTAAGCTTCCTATTAAGGATGATAAAATAGTTGTCTGTATTCCAATATTTGTTATCAATGCCAAATACATAAAAAAGAAAGAGACATCTAGAATCATCAGGAAAACATTACTAAAACTTAGAAAAATCTTGACACTACATTTTAAAAAAGTATAAAACATAATTGGTACCTATAAAAATAGACCTAGAATAATCAACATCAAGAAATGGTCCAGTAAAGCTACTGAACTTAAAATATAAGGAAAAACTCTAAAAACAAAAATATAGCTATGTACTAAACAAAAACAAAATCAACTCATTATCAAATTCTTGATCCAGAACAAAATATCAACATTTTATACTTGAAAATATTTTAAGAATCTCAATGAAGAAAATGCAATGCAAGATTGTATTTTCATCTAGGTATACCATCTTCAAATATACACCCTAGACTCTAACTTTTAGGAACATGCAGTGCTCAGAGATACTTAACTCCTGAATTTCTCCAGGGTCCAAAGTATCCACTAGAAAATTAACATTGGACAACCTTGGAAAGATTAGATAAACTTCATCAGTTTGTGCATTGATTTTTCTGTTTACAGAATAAAGAATAAAAGATGGTTAATAAAGAATAAAATGATGAAAATGTGCTATGCAATTGTTATTTGTTCAGATAATATAGAAATAATGTAACACACCAATGGGAAATTTTGGTTCTACCTATGATGCAATACTTATATTGAAAAATCCTCTCTCTGAAAAGACATAGGAAAAAGGTACAAGATACATAGAGAAGCTATTTGGAAACATTAGAGCACAATGGATGTAGGCAGAAATTGAAAAGCTACTATTCCTTTAAGATGGAACACTCTGTCTTTCTTCCTGATCATACTTGGGCAAACAGAAACCAAAGGAAAGCAACAGTCTCACTGGCTACATAGACAGGTGGAATGTCATGGCTGCCCAAACTGCCAAGCTGTGAGAGGCAAGTCCAGCAGTGAAAGGCTGAAGAGAAACTCAAACATCTCCATGAATTATCACTTCAGTTTTTTTGCAGGCTTTTAAGATCAGCATGCACAGGACATAATTCTAAGAAACCCTGAAAAAGTAACACCTGGGAAACTAAAAAGTCAATGAGGGCTTTCTTCAGCCAGCCATGCAATAGTGAGAAGAAAGAAGTCAGAATTTGGATTAAAATTACACAAGCGCTACACCCTAGGTGACAAGCCTTAAAATTAAAGAAAAATCTGAAATAAGCCAGCCCTACCAGTGCCTAAATCAGCCTTGAACAGTATGAAGATGATCTGTTTGCCTGTGATCTTCCCAGCAGAAATATGCTTACCACTTTTTGGGAGAATATCCTATTAGCCTGGACTTTGACAGACTTTCACAGTGTCAGTCATCTGATAAAACATGGACCAAAAAAAAAAGAAAAAAAGATGGCCTAATCCCTGAAAACCAAGAGAGAATAATAGAAAATAGATACAAACATAAAGTGACTAATATATTTCAGTTATTAGACATGGGCTTTAAAACAAATATTAATAATGTTTTCAAAAGAATTTCAAAATATGTCTGTTATGTATATAAATGAGTACAATATAAATTTTAAAAGCAAAATTAGGAATTAAATAGAGTTTGGGGTGCCTGGGTGGCTCAGTCAGAGTCTGTCTTTGGCTCCAGTCATAATTTCATGGTCCTGGGATGGAGCTGAGTCGGGCTCCCTGCTCAGCAGGGGGTCTGCTTCTCCCCTTCCCTCTCTCCGCTCCCTCCTCCACCTGTGCTCTCTCTCGCAAATAAGTTAATAAAATCATAAAAGAAAAAGAAAAGAATTAGAGTTTAATAGCTTAGGCAGAACAGAACAAAGGATTAATGCACTAATCAACAGGAAGTTTAGGTTAAAGTGCAATGTTAAATTAATTAAACAAGGAGACCATTAGACTATGCTGTCTCTAATACTATGGTGACTATGTATGTATACCAGAATCTAAACCTATAAATGTTTCAAGGTTATGAAACTGAAACCTAAGGACAACTACTCACAAAGAGCCAAGTAGGCTTAAGCTGTAGCTAAGCAATACTTTCTTTACTATGCTTTCACATTTTCTTTATCAAAGCTTCTTTCTGAATTCTTATAGATGAAGAACTCCTAATCACTACCAGTTTGGAGCTGCCCAATTTGAATAAATTTTTGCTCAAATAAACTTACACACACACACACACACACACACACACACACACACACACACTTATTTATTTATTTATTTATTTATTTATCTTTTAACATCAGCAAGACCAAAGGGAAAACACAAAAGAGAAAGAAAAAAAAAAATGAACAGCAAGAATGTTGCATGTACTTGTAATTGGAGTTCAAGATGGAAAAGGTAGAGAGAATGGAGAAGTTGCCATATTTGGAGAACACTTGCCAAGAATTTTCCTTGGGTGACAAAACAAATATTAAATCACAGTCCAAGAAACTTACAGACTCCAAGCTCTGGATTAAAATTGGCTTAAAAATTATATGGATTTGTTTTAAAAGCAGGCTAAATAATCAAATATAAAAATGTAATTTTGAAAAAATCACAGAAGTTTGATCATCAAGAGATTACATGGTATTTTTATTTTTGTTAAATGTGTTGATAGTATTCTGTCTACATAAAAATATTCCTATTTTATTTTATTTTAGAAATGTGTAGAGGATTATGAGGGATAAAATTATATAATTATCTGTGATTTTCTTTAAAATATTTAATATTCTGCAAACATTTTTAAAACACAGATTCATAGCGAAAGTAGAAGCATGTTAACTCTGACACTCTCATTTATACTTATAATGGTTTCCAATCCACAGTTTCCTTCTAAGACTTGTGTTTTAAATCACTCAGCCATTTTGTCCTGGTTAACTCAATTAAAATTAGATGATATTCTGATTAATTTGATGTAATTATTTAAAATACATCTCAAAACACTTAATTTGGAAGAGTCCCTAAGGCCATACACACCCTCTCTGCACAAGGTGTATCCATCAGGATATCTTAAATACATGAGTTGTTGCTGGACACTGAAATATAAGGACCAAATGATGGTATGACATGGAATCAGTGTATTGTATGGTACAAAAGCTTAATGCCGTTGGTAAATTTCATATATACATACATAATCTCTCTATAATATCATCTATAAAGAAAAATATACATATACATACATAAAATTGCATCTTCATATAGATATATGCACAATGCTTTGGATAACATTGATTGTTTTTTGGTTTTTTTTTTTTTTGTTTTTTTCTAAGTATTTCTACACCCAGCATGGGACTTGAACTCATGACCAGGAGATCAAGGGTCACATGCTCTATTGGCTGAGCTAGCCGGGCACCCCATTGATAACAATGATTTATATGGCAACAATTTGAGCTAAAGTCAAATACTACTATAGTTTGTTATTAGGCATTTTGGTACAGTCCCAGAAACATATTTTATACAATAAAATATCACCAGCTCATAATATATACATATTTTACAGTATTTATTGAATATGTGAAAAATTATAACTATGTCATTTTTGTGATACTTGTTTCCAAAGGTGCTGGTCTGAGTAACCTTGTTAAATGATGAGTTGAATGAATTTGATTCAAAGATACCCTTTTGCTATACTTGAAAAACCCTCTGTCTACTTCACTGCTCCAAGGACTTTCGTACTGCTTTCATAATTAAGGCCATCAATCTTGAACATTTTTATGGCTGATTGTGGTACAGGGCTGCTTGGCTAAGCCTCTGAAAAGTAAATGATTATAGAATGGTAGTTTTCTATGGCAATTTCAGCTTTGACTTTGGTTCTTGGTTTCTACACTCTGTTAACCCATTACTGTGGATGAGACACTTATAAATAAAAACTTTGGTGGTTAAGGTGGAAACTTAGAATGATAGAAAACAAAGAAACAAAAACACAAAGCAAAACTCTGATTCTTGAGGTGCAATGTAATCAGACCTGTAAGAAGTTATACTTGCATCCTGGATCTCTCACTTATTTCCAGATTGAGAATTACTTGTTTTTTGGGGGGTTTGTTGTTGTTGTTTTGTTTTGTTTTGTTTTTACTATGGCCATTTTAGTAAGTTGGAAAAAAAAATAATTTTCTCCTCAAATAGCACAAAAGTAATTTCTGCATAGCTTATTATCCCAAGATCCTAATCTCCTAACCACATACCTCATTCTCAGTAATGACCCATTTCTTGATTTATAGAGAAAAAATTATGGGAATAAAATCTGTTCAGTTTTGCACCAAAATTACCTGTTCCTCTCCACCCCACCAGTCATTCTTCCTTCCTTTTCTTCTCTAGCAATGGACAGATCCTGCTCTTGCTTCCATCCCCTCCAGATTGTCTCTCTCACCTTTATCTTCATGGGCGCAACTCTGATTTTTTTTTGGTTTGCTTTTTGTTTTGTGAAAGTTTACGAAAAGACATTTACCAGTATTGGTTGCCCCAGTGCCCAGTATCAAGTCTTTAACTGCTCCCTACTCTGCTGCTTTAAAGGTCTGGGCTGCTAACACTACTGATTTCATGGCCAGCTCAAAAAACAAAGCCCAGTGACTAAGGTAGTATTGAGAAAGTGCTACATATTGTCTCCTAGAACCCTGCATCTTCTCTGCTTTCCCACCTCTTAAAAAACAAAGCAAAACAAAACAAAATAAAAACAAGAAAACATTAGTATAAATTCGAGGGAGCCCAAGTTAAGCATTGCAAATTCAGAAGGTTACAGTAGGCAGGAAGCAATTTCAGTGGGTAGATACAAAATTTATGATAACAATAATTTTTTACTAAGGTATTTCCCATACTATAGGGGCCCTGAACCCGATTCCAACATGTGTTAGATAGCCAGGGAGTGGGAGGTGGGTGAGGGGGTTTTTTTATGGCACCAAGCAATTAATTCTCTGCTATACCAGCTGGGTGCCGGGCAGTTCAACTCAATTCTGACACTACTTCTCAGTAGATTCAGATTTCATAGTTGAGGGCTCAGTTTACAAGACCCCCCTCCCCATCCCTTACCCACTCTTGTCCCTGGGACAGGCACGCTTCAGACGCCACTGGAAAGCCTGGGCTTCTGATAGACTAGCTATAGATTGGAGGTTACAAGGTTACAAACCCCAATTTGGGCTTGTTTAATTTTCTAGACCGGCTCAAAGAACTCAGGGAAATATTTTACTTACTAGATCACCAGTTTATTATGAAAGTGTATAACCCAGGACGAGCCAGATAGAAGAGATGCCTAGGGCATGGATCTTTTGTGATTCTTCCAGGCACACCACTCTTCCCACCATCCCTGTGTGTTCACCAACCAAGAAGCTTTATAAACTCTGCCCTTTGGATTTTTTTTATGGAAGCTTCATTACATAGTCACTGGCCATTGGAAATTGATTCCATCTCCAGCCCATTTCCCCTCCCCTGAGGTCAGGGAATGAGACTGAAAGTTCCAACTCCCTTACCACTGGATTGGTTTCCCTGGTAACCGTCCTACACCCAGCATGGGTCCTACACCCAGCCTAACAGAGGGTCCTAAAGTCACTCATTAACACAACAAAGACATCCTTGTCACTGTCCTGGTTTAGGAAATTCCAAGGACATTAGGAATTCTATGCCAGAAATGGAGATCAAATATACATTTCTTATTAGAAATCACAGTATCACACATACAAATACTCTGCACAATAATGCAGATTTTGATTTTTGGCCACTGTATTTTTAAGTTCAAAATTGAAAAAAAAGATATCATTGCTTTTTTTTTTTTTTTTAACTTCTCTTGATTTATAAATGAAAACCCACCATCTTTCTTTCATAGAAATAGACCAATCTGGTTTTTTTCACTTAATGTTTGCATGTTGTCATTTAACTCTTCAGTTTTGTAATTCCAGTATCAATTGAAAATAGGCACCATTACCACATGTTTTATTCTATAAAGTGTGGAAATAGAGATTCTTAGTTTTTTTTCTTTAATAATTTTTCAAATAATTTTACTTTTACAAAAAATACAGAAAATTCACAAAGTATAGAAAATTTCAGAATTTTCTACAGAAAATTCAGAAACAGAATTTCAGTTTTTCCTAATGTTATCTTGTATTATGATATCTTTGCCAAGTCTAAGAAACCAACATTGTTATGTTAATATTAATAAAATACAGACTATTTCGATTTCACCAGTTTCCCCATGACTGTACTCTTTCTATTCCAGGATACAACATTGTGTACACATATGTGTACTTAGCCTGTAGTAGTTTGAGTCTTTCCTGATGTTTGATTACTTTGACATTTGTGAGGTATACTTGGAAAGTCCTTTAAAAGATGTCCCTTGGGCGCCTGGGTGGCTCAATGGGTTAAGCTGCTGCCTTCGGCTCAGGTCATGATCTCAGGGTCCTGGAATCGAGTCCCATATCGGGCTCTCTGCTGAGCAGGGAGCCTGCTTCCCTCTCTCTCTCTCTCTGCCTGCCTCTCCATCTGCTTGTGATATCTCTCTGTCAAAAAAAAAAAAAAAAAAAAAAAAAAAAAAAAAAAATCTTTAAAAAAAAAAATAAATAAAAAAAAAAATAAAAGATGTCCCTTATTTTAACTTGGTTGGGTTTCTGTGGTTTTTACCTCATAATCAGACTGGGGTTATGGGTTATGGGGTTATGGGGTTATGGGTCTTTGGAAGTAATGTACCATTCTCATCCCATTGCATCACATGAGGGCAGCAAGCTAGCCACGTGACATCACTGGTAACTTTAACTTGGTTACTTAGGACATTAGGGTCATCTTCTCCTGGAAGGTACCATTTTCCCTTTCTCTACAATGAAGTCCACATGAAGGGTGGAAGAACTAACTTCTACTTCCTGAAACAGGAGTAAGTATACATGCCATCTAGGATACTTCTGTAAGATTTGTATCTTCTCCCCATTTATTTTTTTTCTCATTGTATCAGGAGATAATTATGTATTTTTATTTTATACTTTGGGTTATAATCTAGAACTATGTTATTTATTTTTTGCTAATATTGTTCCACATTTAGGCATTGGAAAGTCTTTAGTTTGACTTCTGTTTCCCTTTAACATATCCCTGTCCTTTTGTTTTTGAGTACTTCCTTATGTTTTGTGCTACAAGAGTTATAGTTTCATCTTGTATTTTTCTTTCCCCAGTCTAGAATCAACAATTGCTCCAAGGAGTCCAGCATCATTTTATTGGAGATTGGTATTTAGAAATAAGACTTAAGTGTTGGGAGTGTGTTTGTTCATTGTTTCTAGGTGCTCTAGGCAGAAAGAACCAGATAGTATATGTCAGTCCATTTATATTCATATTTGTAATAATTTTTTCTGTATCTATACAGCTATATGTATGTATATGTGTATATGTGAACACTCATAAATATCCTTACATTTGTCTGTATCTATCTATCCATATATACAAACATACACACATAAACATAAGTGCATGCTAATGTTTCCATCTGTAATGCAGGACCACAGGATTCATTATAGCCTGGCCCTCCAGTAAACTTTTCTCTCTGACAGTAAAAAATCTGGATCTCACCATTTGCCATCCATTCACTTATTTGATCAACCCCAATATGTATGAAAAGTAGTAAAAGAATTGTTAACCCATATCACCATGAAAAATAAACTTAATGATTACAATGTTTATGTATTGTTCATTTTGCCTTTAACTTAGAATTTACAGCCAAAACACCATTTCTCGAAGTTACCATGTCTGCTTTTCTTCCCATGCCCCATTTAGTGCTCTTAGGTCATAGATTTTTTTTTTTTTTTAAGATTTTGTTTATTTATTTGACAAAGATCACAAGTAGGCAGAGAGGCAGGCAGAGAGAGAGAGGAAGGGAAGCAGGCTCTCTGCTGAGCAGAGATGCGGGGTTCAATCCCAGGACCCCGGGATCATGACCTGAGCTGAAGGCAGAGGCTTTAATGCACTGAGCCACCCAGGCACCCCAGGTCATAGGTTTTTATGACAATCCCATTCATTTGTTGCAGTCTGCATTCCGTCTTGGGATCCTTTGATTTCCTGGGCTCATGATCATTTTTATTTATTTTTGAGAGCTAATTTCAGAATTTTTTTGAAACTGGCATACATTAAAACTTTCTGTTAGTGATGAGCATTTCTGTGTGTTTTGATGAATACATAGTCATGTATCCACTACTCCAATGAAACATGAATTAGCTTCTGTCATCTTAGAATTTCCCATGACCCCTTTGTAGAAAAGGCCTCCACCCCCAGTCTCTATGATTTATCTGCTTTGTAGATCTATAGTTTTGCCTTTTGTAGAATGTCATATGGATGGAAATCATACAGTATGTAGCCTTTCATATCTGGCTCCTCCATTATCAAAGTTCATTTAAAATCCATCCGTATTGCTCCTGTTGCTCCAAATCCGTACTAACATTCAGTATCATTAGGCTTTTTATTTTGTTATTGTTTTTATGTATTAGCCATTCAAATAGATGTGCAGTGCTATCTCATTCTGGTTGTAATTTGCATTTTCTTAGTAATAAGAATGTAAAGCTCCTTTTCAGCTTTTTATTTGTCATCCCTATAATTTTAATACATATACCTGCAATCATTTTTAAATTGATTTTTTAATTGCTATTTTAATCATCCTTTATATGTTCTGGATATAATGTCTTTATAATATATATTGTGTGTTAGCATGTTTTCCCCAAGATTGTAGCTTGTCTTTTTCTTCTTGTAAAAGAAAGTTACATAGACAAAACCATTTTTTAATATTCCCAAACCAACGTCACATAGATACTCTGTATTTTCTTTAAGCAGCATTACATGTTTATGTTTTGTCTTTATGGATATGATCAATTTTGAGTTAATGTTCATGTAGAATGTAACATATATGTTGTGACTCACGTTTTCAATTAATTTTATTTATATTTTCAAAGAACAAGCATTTGCTTCTCCTATTCGCTCTACTACTTTCCTATTTTAAATTTTTTTATTTCCTGCTCTGATTTTTGTTATTTTAATGTCTGATCTTATTTATTTGTCATGCTTAGAAAATCTGATTTTTGTTATTTTAATTCTCCAGCTGCCTTTAGATTTAGTGTGTGTGTGTATATATATATATATATATATATTTTTTTTTTCTTTAGTTTCCTAAGGTGGGAGCTTAGGTTTTTCATTTTAAGTCTTCTTCTTCTTTACTATGTGCATTTGTGAAAAAGAAGTACCTTTAAGCACTGCCTTTGCTGAACCCTATAAATTTTGATTTTTTTATTTTAAATTTGGTTCAAAAGTTTATTTTTTATTGTTTACCTGATACATCATCTTAGTTCCATAGTTGCTTCTAGACTTATTGTTAAATTTCTAAAAATTTGCAAATTTTCCAGATATTATTAATGTCTAACTTAATTCTGAGAATGTATATTATATAATTCTCTTCATTTAAACTTATTGCCTTTAATTTAATAGTCTAAGAGCATAGGATAAATGTGTCTGGGTGACTTTACAGTGACTGCACTTCCCATCTATCAGCTTTTACCACTGGGGGAGGGGGTTGGCAATCAGGGAAGGGATTGACTTTCTCCTGATTCTTCAGGATTCTTCTCATTGAGAGCCTGATGGGTTCCTGGAGGAAAATACAGTAAAAAGGTGGGGACTTCCCTCTGCGTATGTGGCCAGATGACATTGCTTGCCCAAACTCTGCCTTTAGCAATGTGTCAGCACTTCTGTCCAGTTTTTTGTAGCATCCCTCAGACTTTATGGCCTTTGGCACTTTTGGCCAGGTAAGCAAATGCTCAATTTTTGTGTCTCACTGAAGTCTCAGGTCCAGCTTTTGATTTGGGTTCGGGGGAGTGATGCCTTTCCTGTTCTCTGTCTGTGAGCTAAAACAGAATTTTTTTTAAATATCCTTTTACACTGTATTTTAATAGTTTCCACCAGTAGCTTTTCATTCACACTCGATAATAATTGAGAAAAGTGAACCGGAAAATGTTAAGTCATAAAGGTTGAAATTAGATGACTTTCCTTAATCATCTGATCTCAAATCTACAATCTTTGGGAAAGTAGATCAGACCATCAGTTTCATTTCTGGGAAGGTGTGTAAGCATGGAAGGCTGCCACCAGTAGAATGAGTTTCCTAAAGTCTGTTTTACGAATATGAACTAATAAAATCATAACTCTGTGTGTGTGAACATACTCAATGATTTAAATGAGCCAAATTTCATCACAGAAGTATTTGCTGGTGCACTGACTTGGAAATCTTTCCTTGAATGATACAAGTAGGATTATTTCTTTCATCAGGTGAAAAACAAAAGAAACAAAAAGGCCCCAACTACTCAAAGACTAAGACACCTAACATGACATTGTAAAGCAGTCTACTATAATACATCCAATAGCATGAGAAAATTACTGAAATTACTTTGGTTCTAACATGGGCTCATATTCCTGTTGTTAATAATTACTATGTTCGTGATGAGGTCATAACTTTTTTGCTTTTAACTTTTTTTTTCATTGTTCGTGAGTACAAAGCTATTCCTGGTGAATGGTGCCATAAATATTGTATGTTCTCTATCTTTGCAATTAATATAACTTACTTTCCATTTCATCTCAAGTCTGATATTGTTGACATTTTGACTGGATTTTTTTTCCCCTTTAAATTATTTAACAAATCTGTCTCTATATCTACATGTACTATAAATTTTGCGATAAAAATGACTTTTTATTGTTTTTCTCAATTCTGATGTATGTTGCAGTGAATTCTCATTTGATTGTATTGCCTTTTAATAAAAAAAAAAAAAATCTCTTGGGGCACCTCAGTGGCTCAGTTGGTTGAGGACCTGCCTTTAGCTCTAGTCATGATAGCAGGGTTCTGGGATTTGGTCCCTGCCTCAGGCTCCTGCTTTTCCCCATCTCTACCCTCCTACCCTGCTTGTCACTGTCTCTCAAATAAATAAATAAAATTTAAAGAAAAAGAAAAAAGAAAAAGAAATCTTTAAAAATCTCCCAGTGACTATATTTATGTTAAAATCTAAACTGCTAGCATTGACCTTTAAAACCCTACATGACTAAGACCCATTCTACTAATGTTTTTTGTACCCTAGGTACTCTTCTTCATTGTGTCTCAGTAACACTTTCTTTCCTGTCCTTGAACGCACTAAACTTATTCCCAAATGAATACCTTCAAACAAGCAAGATGTTCATTCTTTCTGGAATATTATTTTTTCAGCACAGTCATGTGGATAGTGCCTTACCAACAGTAAACATCCAGCATAACTATTACTTTCCTGGGAGACATTTCCTGCCCAAATCTGAAATTATCTGTTTTTATTTGTTGGTTCCCAACTGAAGTGTAACCATTGTTAAGGCAGATTCCTTTTCTTCGCCATTCACAGTTGTATTTATAGTTTCCAGGGTAAGTCCTGACACATGTAAATATTCTGGAATAAATAGACATTTTATCTCAGTTTAACTTGGAGAAATGATCAGTCTTTCATAAATAATAGTAGAGTGGATATTATATTTATGAATTCTTATTTTAGTCGAAAGACTTCATCAGTGAGTATCATCTTGGCCATTTATTTGAAAACATGTATTTTTAAGAAGTCTTATAAAGATATTCTGTATTTAAGAACTGTAGTCGGTTGTAGCCAAGTGTCTATCCATTGATTCTAAGGCACTTTGCTATTTAGTGCTTAGAAATCACTGGTCTAGTAGTTCATATTGAATGCTCCTCTTGGCAACCTAAGAATATATGGGCTTTCAAACGTCTATAGATAATATTATTTCTATAAGAAAATGTGTTCTAAATTTCAAACATCTGAGTATCAGCAAATGTTAGAACACAGGACATTCATATATTTCCTCTCTCTCTTTCTCTTTTCTGGGATAGTGACCATTAGTTGCCAAGGAGAAGCACACCCAAACAAATACATCCTCAGTACATCACATGCATTAGAATTCCCTTTTCTAGGGGCGCCTGGGTGGCTCAGTGGGTTAAGCATCTGCCTTCAGCTCAGGTCATGATCTCAGGGTCCTGGGATCGAGCCCTGCATCGGACTCTCTGCTCAGCAGGGAGCCTGCTTCCTCCTCTCTCCCTCTTTGCCTGCCTCTCTGCCTACTTGTAATCTCTCTCTCTGTCAAATAAATAAATAAAATCTTTAAAAAAAATTCCCTTTCCTAGAAACATTTATCTTGGTATCCCAAACTATTGGTAATTCACATTTCAGTGTTAGAATTTGATACTAATCATCCTTAGTTATATCAGCACCAGAGATTAGATATTTTAAGGGGGATACAGAAAACATAAGGATTAAGGTAAATCAGGACAGAGGTAGTGAATCAAAGGAAATCTTTAAAATTTTGTAGAGATGAGCTCTCATCTACGGGGTGGTCTCTTTACTGGTCTTAGTTAATCATTATCTCTGGAAGAACTCCAGGGAGCACCTCCATATGTTAGATGCCTCCCAAATTATAGGAAAGCATTAAGTTTCAGTGTTGCTATTTACTGAGGCCAAGAACTTTTAAACAAAATTGTTGAAAGGAGAAGATTATATAGAATATATAGACTATAGAAATGTTTATTTTCACAAAATATTATTCCGAATATTGCTATATACTTAGATTTGATGGCTTAAATCTATTAGCCGTACTTATAAATTTCCCCCATTGCTGCTCATTTGACAACTGAGGTTTAAATATTTTGTACAATTGCCAACATTTCTGGTGAGAAGCATTTATAGCAAACATGTTCCCTCTTTCCTTAAAGTTTACACCACTATGAGCCGGAGGTAGTATTGATTGGTTTACTGTGGTTGCCAAAATCTTTCTGCTAGAGCAATTTCCTGTAATTGTACTTTTACCAAAAAGCTAGTGACATTTGGCATAAGAGTGAGAATTAAATAGATAAAGAATTTTTGAAACTTTAAGTATTCCTGGAGACTTGATTATTAGGCTTAATAGCATTAAAGCAAAATATTGCTTCCTGGCTAAAAAAGAAAATAAAATAAGCCTTTCTATTTTAACTTTGTTTATGAAGGCAGGCATTGTTAATAGTAATGATAATGACAATAATAATAATAATAACAAAAAATATTTTGAGTGAAAATCAAGGTTGATGTACCTTGTGCTTATGATACTGCCTAACTACTGATTCATCAGTTAAAAATTTCTATATGTACTGTCTGGAGAAGAGTGATATGATTGAAATAAAGAATCTGTTTTTTAATACTGAGCTCTAAAATAGAATATCACAATGAATGAAAGAAAAACTCCATGTAAAAAGAGTCTTCAGTTCCAAGATCTAATTTTTTCAAATAACTATTTTAATCCCATGGGTTGAGAATTTTGAAAAAACAAACAAACAAACAAAAAACCATACACAGAAATTCAGAAGATAGAAAAAGGGATAATGCAGGGTTATGTAAAGGAAGAAATCCCATCTTAAAAGATGATTAAATTTCATCCAGTCAATGAGAATTGGAGGGAATTTAACATGAACTAAAGTGTGGGCACAAAGTATTTAGCACTTCTGTTAGGAAGGAGAAGTGGGAAAAAAAAGAAAAAAGAAAAAGAACCATCTATTTATGTTTTGAAATTTCAGAATACAAAAATTATTGCCTACCTTCTAAGGATAGTCTCTCTCCCCATTCTGTTGGTTAAGTCAGTCACTCGGGCTGGCCCTAGTGAATCTAAGAGAATTTTATTCTGACCCCTGGTGAAAGGAGTAGAAAAAATAGGAGCCATCTTTAATCTACCTCAGTTTACTCTCTGTCCACAAGTTAACTACACTACTTACAGAGGCAAATACAGTCACCCTCCCTAAGACCTTGAAAAAGACTCATCCTGTTATTGCAGCCCAGGATCTTCTCATATAAATCAGGTTAAGTACTGTTTCCCTTGATCCACCTATAATATGAAATAAAAAAATAAGTTTACTTTAGAAGCTTCTAAATTTTAAACCTCCAGTTAGGTGGCATCTACCCTTTTCCAAAGTCAAAAGTTTAGGTTGGTAAAGTTTAGGGGGGGAAAAAATGTCTTATCCGAATCTACAAAGGAAAATATCAGGTTCTATGAGTATGTTCTGTGCTTAGTTTCCCATTATTCTGCTATCTCCACATCAAAATAAAGGCCTCTTCCTCTTTATTTTTTTTTTAATTTAAAGATTTTATTTATTTATTTACTTGACAGCGAGAGAGGGAGCAAAAGCAGGGAGAGTGGGAGAGGGAGAAGCAGGCTTCCTGCCCAGCAGGGTGACCTGTGTGGGACTCCATCACAGGCTGGATTGCAGGGCTGGATCCTAGGACCCTGGGATCATGACCTGAGCCAAAGGCAGATGCTTAATGACTGAGCCACCCAGGGGGTCTGGCTTCTTACTCTTTAAATACTGTCACAGTTATCAGTGAGGTGAGTTGCTGATATGTGTCTGATACGTGTTTATTTCATGTAGCTTGTGTATGTGTATATTTGTATGTGCACACACATGCAGGTCTGCTCCTTTTAACAATCAGAGTTTCAATACCATTAATGCATTTTAAACATGCCTAATTACAGAAACTTTTTTAGCTTAATTGAAGGATTTTCTTACTGTAAATATATGAATCCTGTTGACAAGGCCAGATTTTGACACCAATAGATCTGATTCAGTCTTCTTGACATTATATTGTCACTTTTTAAACCCTGTCATTTGCACTCTTACATTCTCATGGAAATGAGTTTTCAGTACACTCAAAGCACATTCTTATTTATATTTTTGTAAATTTATTTTTATAGAAAATTAAAGCCATACGTTTATTTTATTTAATTCCTTCAGAAGAATATAGGTAAGAAACTGTGGCTTAGAGAAATTGACTAAAGCTGGTCAGCTGTTTAGTGGTGGAATAAGTGATGCATTCAGACATTTTCTTCTTCCACAGATCTGTCTCTAGGCCTTTAATTCTATTGCACTTTGCTTTTGCCAATATCATGGATTAACATCTTTCACCCAGCTGGACACACTGACCTTTGTTTTTGCATCTGTTTGAACTAAAACTTCTGTTAAATAAGAGATTTTTTTACCAATTAGTTACATTCATATTTAGTCTATCACTGTGCAATGACTACAGAATTTGAAGGACTTAGATAATGTATGCAAATTAAACCTGAGTTTTACCTGGCTTTGTTCAAATTTGTTTAAGCAATTATGTTCTTGCAGGGAAATTATTCACAATTAACACAAAAAAGACAGGATCTAATATTTTAGGATTATTAATAAGCTTTAGAATTTTATCATTTAAAATAAATTTGAAAATATTGAGCTAAGTTGTACAATTCTTGTAACATATTTCAGAACTGAAATTTTTGTTCTAACATCAGATGTCTTAAAACTTTGAATAATAAGTAATTTCATTGAGTGCCTCCATCACTGTTTCAAGGATACTGTAGAGTGGATTTTTTTTAAAGATTTTATTTATTTATTTATTTATTTATTTATTTATTTATTTATTTGAGAGAGGGAGAGAGAGCGTGCACAAGCAGGGAGAGCAGCAGGCAGAGTGAGAAGTAGGCTTCCCACTGAGAAGTGAGCCCAATGCGGGGCTCGATCCCAGGATTCTGGGATCATGATCTGAGCTGAAGACAGACGCTTAACCAACTGAGCCACCCAGATGCCCCTGTAGTATGCATTTTAGATCCAATGGCACCTGACCTCAATTTTGAGAAAGTAAAGAATATGTAATTTGTAATTACATAAATAGGTAGATAATTTTTTTTTAAATTAATGCCTAAATGGATGCTGTTTTTTTTTTAAGATTTTATTTATTTATTTGTCAGAGAGAGAGAGAGAGAGAGAGAGCGCAAGAGCGAGCACAGGCAGAATGGCAGGCAGAGTCAGAGGGAGAAGCAGGCTCCCTGCGGAGCAAGGAGCCCAATGTGGGACTCGATCCCAGGACGCTGGGATCATGACCTGAGCCGAAGGCAGCTGCTTAACCAACTGAGCCACCCAGGCGTCCCTGGATGCTGTTTTAAAGACTTGGAAGTGAATAGGAAATTCTTTTAAGAAATTAGAAAATTTTCTTGTTCTATGTATATAGATTTCACAGTGGCTCCATAATTCAAAATTGATTCAACCACCATTTTATTAGTATAATCTGTTTTTTTCTTTTGATAAATGACACACGTGAACTAGGGACTAATACATGCCCTTGTAATATCCAGACAAGTACATTTAAATATAATAGCAAAAAGGGAAGCAATCAAATGTAGACATTTCATATGTTTATAAATAAAGTTATGATAAAATGTCTTATGAATTGAATCAAACATTTTAGTAGAAGAAATAAATGTTGCATATATAAAATAATTTAGTTTAATAAAGTATTATAATTATCACTAAAACATTTGGGTAAACACAAATGATTATTAATTGCTTGTCTCTAAAAGAAATAACCAATAACCAATTTTTGTGTAACTATAAAAGTCAGTGTGCTCAAATAATGAAGAAATATACTAGGATACTCGTTTTAAAGGGACTGCAGTTTTATAGCATCTTTCTCATCTTTGTTCCATTAAAATGATGCTTTCTCAGGGTGTTTGGGTAGCTTAGTCAGTTAAGCATATGACTCTTGATTTTGGCTCATGTCATGATCTCAAGGTTGTGAGATCAAGCCCTGAACTGGACTTAACACCAGTGTGGAGTCTGCTTGTCTCTCTCCCTTTGTTCCTCTCCCTGCCCTCTCTCTTTCTCTGAAATAGATAAATAAATCTTTTAAAAAATCTTAAAGTGATCCTTTTTCTGAAATATCTGCATAGATGTTTATTTTTTTTTAATTTTAGAATTTCTTTGAGAATATATTTATAGCAGTCAAAAAGAAGAGTGATAGTGACACGATTTTGATAGGTATTTTAGTATCATATACTAACAAGATCATTTAATCTAAAAAAATACTAAAATACAGAAACTTTTCTTTGGTGAACAGTGTAATGACATATGAACAAACTACTGATAAATGTACAATTTTCACAGACATGTTTGTGAGAAAGAAGAGCTTAATTATCTTCTAACACTGACTATAGTATGTTCTGTTCCATACAGCAGTTAGCAACATCACACCCAATGAGTTTGTCACCTCTTCTCCTCCCTTTCCCTCATAGTTGCTCTTGCATTCATTTCTCTGGGACAACATTTATTAGCAGATCCTCTGTAGTTAATTTAAACACTTAAAGTGAATACCTCTGTCTTTGAATGAAGTAAAAGACCACAATCTTTAACTATGTGTCCATGTTGTATCCACATAATGTAAAACATTTTAATGGAATATATATGCAAAGAAATAGAATAAAATGAAAACACCATGCATTGCTAACTTTTACCTACATATTTTTTAAGGTTTTTAATCAACTTAAATTAGCTACCTTTGGCCGTAAGACACAGTATGTAACTTATTTTATTAGCTTTTCTATTGGTGAATTGAATGTTCATTTCCTGTAAAGCTGTATATTTGTATCAATATTTAAATCTTATAGCAGTGTATGCACTTGCATCTTTTCACCTTGACTCATTAACCAATATTATTGTCCTCTTTTTTTATTGTCCTATTTTTTAAAATTGTAATGAAATGAATTGTCATATAATAAAAATGAGAAATGCAATGTAATGTATCCATTATGATTTTACCACCACTGGTGATTTATAATGCAGTATTAATGTTGTTTCCATCTGTATATCATATATATCTGAATAATATAGTTGTGATTATAAGTTTTGTGCAGTTATATATACTTTTTAATATAAATATGTATCAGAGTCATTTTCTAGAAAAGAATTCATAAATATAAATGTTGGTATTTTATACTTCTTTTGGAACATGAAAAAATTACTCAGGTGGGTCAGTAACTTGTCCAAACTCTTATGTGGTGACACAGTAGAATGTGTATTAATGCTCAAGTCTTTTGATTAGTGTTTTTTCCTGACATAGTTTTAATTTTTCTGAAAGCACAGTCACTTCCAGTCATAAAAATGTAGTGATATGCATATAGGCATATGGGGAAGAGAGAGAATTACATGGGTATGCAGGACATCAAACTCATTCAGTCTGTCAATATGAGTAAATTATGTAATATTTAATAAGATCAAAAGGTCTTTGTATTTGGAAATATGTAAGAAATGCTTATCTGAGAAAAATTTTATCACTGGTTTGTCCTAAAAAGCACCCCCTTCCAAAATGTGTAATATCTAATTGACAAAGAAAACACAAAAGCATACTCTTGAGAACTTCTAGATTTCAATGTAAATTTTTGTAGTTGAAATGATAGTTAAGATTTCAGTGACAGCTTTTCTTGATGAAGCTTTAGTCATATAACCATAAATCTGGAAAATAAACTTAGAAATAGTTTAAGAAAGCAAATTATAGGTAGAGGGATGGTAAATAAAGTATTGATTCTGACAGCATAATATATAAAAATACTAATTAATGTTTTCCTTCCTACCTACCATTTGAACAACGATTAACAGCTAGGTGAATGAGCAAACCAGCAAGAATCCACATTAGAAAACAAATACTAATTCTGTGCTCCACAGCCACCATTTGGTTGACAAGCAGGATAGATTTGAAATGGGGACAAATGGAGACTATGTTTTCGCATACTTGCTTTTTCTTTAATCTAGGTAAAATGCTCCAAACTGGCTAAAAGGGAGGCAATTTGAAAAACAGGAAGCAAAGTAGAATTTGAACATTTAGAAGTCTACACACACATGCAACACATCTAGATACACAATGAGACAAAAAAGAAAAGGTCCTGATGGTGAGGGACACTTGAACTCTGCTAGTCACAGGCTTGCCTAAATCCAGAATGGAAGGTAGAGCTTGGATGACACAAATAGCCTCAAATCTCCTATGGGGGAAAAAAAAGCGAATAAAAAATAAATTAATATGGGAGTGAGTAGTCTTGACAGCCAAGGTGTGGGGACTCCTTAATGATGTATATAGTGATCAGAGATGCTGGCAGAAAACAAATACCTCAATAGAATCCTGAGAAATAGAGACAAGAGAGGCTGACAATAATCACTAGTTAAACTGAGCTAGTTACATCATGGAGAAAACAAAATATCAAATAATGACCAATAAAAATGAGAACAAGAATTGTCTTTTCCTGTGTCCACCTGCCATCTAGCAATAAGTAAGTAGTGTGCTGTGCAGAATCTCTTTAGGGAAGAACATGATGCAGAGACAAATGGAGAAGGATATGTTGGGGGGAAAAGAGTGATTTTCCTGAGTTCCAGGTGAAAATATGAGGTATAGTAACAGGGTATATAAACTTTGTCCCAAGTCCCTTTCACAATGTGCGTTGTAGGCATGCAAATAGAGCCTTTGTTATATTCCGAGTCCTGGAATCCCAGTTGAAGTAGAATTTAGCAGCTTGTTGAAAGAAGTGTTCTCTTCCTTTTATACTACATGAGGGCCTGAGAGGGAAAGTTCAGGTAGAAGTCTTTGTGATTCTCTTTTCCTAGTAAACTAATAAGTTAAGTGGCAGCTATGAGGATATGGCACAGATTAGGGTTGCCATAAAATTCTCTAAAGATAGTAGAGAAAAAGGAAAAAGGAAAAAGCCCAAATGTCCATTCACTGGTGAATGGATAAAGAAAGAAGTGTTATAGATATAGATATAGATATAGATATAGATATAGATATAGATATAGATATAGATAAGAGGTAGCTATAAAGGAATATTACTCAGCCATCAAAAAAATTATGTCCTGGGCGCCTGGGTGGCTCAGTGGGTTAAGCTGCTGCCTTCGGCTCAGGTCATGATCTCAGGGTCCTGGGATCGAGTCCCACATCGGGCTCTCTGCTCAGCAGGGAGCTTGCTTCCTCCTCTCTCTGCCTGCCTCTCTGCCTACTTGTGATCTCTCTCTGTCAAATAAATAAATAAAATCTTAAAAAAAAACTATAAAAAAAATAATTATGTCCTGACATTTACAGTGATGTAGGTAGAATTAGAGTGTATTATGCTAAGCGAATTAAGTCAGGCAGAGAAAGACAAATATCATGTGATTTCACTCATATGTGGAATATAAGAAACAAAACTGATGCAAATAGGAGAAGTGGAAAAAAGGGAGGAAACAAAACATAAGAGACTCTTAAATACAGAGAACAAACTGAGGGTTGATGAGGGGAAGATGGGCAGGGATGGACTAAATGGCTGATGGTATTAAGGAAAGCACCTGTAGTGTTGAGCACGGGGTGTTATATGTAAGTGATGAATCACTAAGTTCAACTCCTGAAATCAATATTATATTATATGTTAACTAAATAGAATTTAAATTAAAAAATTTGAAGAAAAAAATAAAACAAAATAAATCAGTAGTGTAAAAAAAAAAAAAAAAGAACAGGGGTGGATATTTCTGTTTTGTCACTGTAAAAGTAGCCTGCCTGCTGATGAAAAACAGCCATCTAAGATGGGAAGGGTGCTTGAGTGGCCCAGTTAGTTAAGCCTCCAACTCGTGATTCCAGTTCAGGTCATGATCTCAGGGTCATGAGTTTGAGCCCTGCATGGGACTCCATGCTCAGCGTGGAGTGTGTATGGATTCTCCCTCTTCCTCTGCTCCTCCCTCTGGTGCAGTCTCTTTCTTTCTCTCTAATAAATAAATAAAATATTTATTTACAAACAAACAAAGATTTTTACAAATGGGATCACTCAGTGTCTTCAGTTGTAAATCCTCTTGTTGATGTTCTCTAGTAGAACAAATCATGTGACTTTTGGCATCTGGCAAATCTCTATTGTAAAGGAATCTGCCAACTCCTTGCCAGACATTAAGCCAGGCTTTTGAAAATACTGAAACAACTAAATATGTAGTTCCATAAATAAGTACCATTTAGGTTGAGTTTCATTTGGTTTTTCACTATGCCAAATAGCTCATTGAATAATTTAATCCAAAACACCAAAACATGTGAAATTAATCCATAAAAACACTGTATCCTGATGAAGTTAAACAACTTAAAAATGTGATGCAGATTGTAATAGATAACAAATTTTCAATTCCAGCTTTCTTCTGACATGTTCTTCATGATAAAAAGTGTGTGTATGTGTGTGTGTAGCATTGTGAGGATACTCAGCCCCAAAAGACAAATTATAAGAAAGCTAAACTTTAATAAGATGAAGACAAAGTTAAATACACAGTAAATTCTTCAGATAGGAATTAGCACATTTAATAATACAAGTTAGGCAATTTTAAAAATAGATGAAACAATCAAGTTATCTCATTAAAGGAATTCTCTATACTGAATATTGGGATTCTTGGCAAAAAGGCTATGGTTTGGAAGTTGTCATAAAGAAAGAAAAATAAGACTATCTGTACTTCAAACAAAACAAAACAAACAAAAAAAAGAAATATCCAAAAAAAAAAAGACTATCTGTACTTCATAGTGTGCCTTGAACTCCTGCTGTCATATCCTTCCATAACTTCTGTGAAACCAGACAGCTGGAAGAAGAAATTCTGTATCTGAAATATGCCCTTAATGTGCACAAAAGAAGTTGATGAACTATCTTTATGCTTAGTACTCTCAAATTTACAGTTCATCATCACACTGAAATTAGTGCAAAATTCTAAAGGAAAACATTTTATTATTTAATAATGAATAATTATTTATCTTGTGATAGTCCAAGACAACATTCTTCTCTTGTGGGAAAAAAATTGAATCCTGTCATTCGCTTAGAAATAACATGATTATAAAAATCTGTTTATAAAAATCACTTAAAATTTATTTTCTTTCAATTTTCAGTTAGGCAATTTTCTTTGAATTTGTGTGATTTTCTTTGTCTTTAAGCTTAGAAATTCACAATAATACATGTGTTCTTAATTGGCAGCCTGCAGTTTAATTATATCAATATAATAAACCATTCCCTAAGGTGTCTTTTTGTTTGTATTTGTTCTAAAATATGTTTGAGCTCTCAAAGTTAATATTTGGATTAAACTTAACTGATAATTAAATGATCAGAATCAGTAATAATACATGCAATAACATAAACCACTTTGTTCCCTAACTGCAAAGAGATTATGAGACCAATTTGAGCTGCATAGATTTTATGAACTATTCACTATTTTCATCAAGGCATTATAGCTTTCTTTTATAACAAACACATTGTTAACTGATGGAAAAAGTATTATGAAGTCAGGATTTTATATGTGTGTTATGAAGTAGAATTTATAATCATCAGTGATGAAAAGTTACAATAACTATCTTCTAAGAATTAGAAATGCTGACCTCTTAAGTAAATTATTGCCGAAAGTATTTTTCAAACATTAAATTATATGACCACATCTACCATTTATTTTTAGGTACATCTGAGAGTCAGGGAATTTTCATTTAATCCTCTATTTGGAGAGTTATTTCAAAAAGCACAGAATATGATAATACGAGACTTTTCCACTTTCATCATGAAACTAGGTAGTGGGAAAAATGAGTTTTTGAAATGTAAAATCATTTTGAAAAAGCCGTTATATAAAATGAGAACATAAACTTAACACTTTAAAGGAATATCTACAAGGTTAAACATAAAACAGTTGAAGGCACATACATAGTTCAGAAGCACTGGAAGAAAGATGGACATTAAAATTTACTGAAGGCCAATAAGATGCTAACACTGTGCAAGGAGATACCACCTCCATGATCTGGTTTAATTTCACATAAACACCCTTCAGAGTAGGTTCAGTGTTCCACCCCTGTAGATTGTAGGAAACGAGGTTTAGAAGCTTATGTAATTTGACTAGATCCACAGACACAATAGAGTTAGACCCAGATATTAGCACAGGTATGTCTGTTTCCAACATTCATAATCTTTTCATTATACAAAAAAAGAGAAAAAAGTTGGAATATAGCTGTGGAGCTGAATGGCCTGAGTCCAGGTTTTTTTGTTTGTTTGTTTTTTTGTTTTTTGTTTTTTTTTTATCTGCTTATTATTCCTGTAACTAGGGAAAACAGCCTATCACTTAATATACCACAGTTTCTAATATTTCAATTGAGTATAATGCATAACTATTAAATGATCTATTAACAGGAAAATGACATACACCTAATAAATACTCAATGAATATTAATCACATTTCCTTTTCAACATCTAATAGCTCGTTACTGGCAAGTAGGGATAAGAATTCTGGTCTTCACTCTTAATCCAATACTATGTTCAGTCACCTAGATCTATTTTACAAAACAAAGTAGGTTAATTTTTCAAAAGTATTTTGTAACAATTTGTTATATATATGACCTGCTCTGGGGATGGTACCTTACTTATGTAAATTTGACATTGTGTAGGGATTCTAGAAGCAATACACACACCAAAAAACCTGTACACTAATAAGTTAACCTCCCACAGTTCCACGGATGCTGATAAAATATAAGAGATTCCTACGTCAGAGATAAAAACTGTATTGGTCATAACATAGAAAGCAGCAGGAGCTTCAGAATATTTGTGCTTGATGCCCATTTCATGGGTCAATGGAATGAACCTAGATGGATGTTTGATGCGCAGTCAGCAGTGTCACAGCTGAGGAACCTAACACTTATGGAATTTGCTCCTTACCACTTAAGAGCAAGTGGTAAGAATACCTTTTTCTCTGCTGGGAGAGCAGCCAGGTACATGCAGGAACCCAATTCCATTTCTGCATTGTTATTTTATTTTCAATATTTCCAGCGGCATAAAATGATCCTGAGAAGCTATTCTGGATGAAAGAAGGATGAAGCCTTTGTCATTTAGGCATAATAAATACGATTTATAGGATCAAAAAAAAAAAAAAGTACTTTGTGGACAGCCTCCTACACAACAGGGTCAAAACACAAACAAACTTTGGAAACTTGTGACCTTAAACCTCCACATTTTGCTTGGAACCTATCTGAGAGTTATTGCCAAGGCAACATTTGGTTTGAATTATCTCTCTATATTATCTCTCTCTATATAGAATAACATATTATCTAATAAGTAATGCTGAAGCTATGGAAACAATTTTATCTTTGCAATAGCTTCTGAGAGAGAACGGTGAAGTGGGGGCCTTTGTTATTCTTGATAAGCCCCCTTCAGCCACACCCAAGTTGATATTAATGAGGCGATTTTTTGGAAAGCTGCTAGAGAATGACAGGATAGTGGCTGGTTGCCAAGGGTACCCACCTTGTGGTTTGAGAATTGAATCATTTGGCCCTGTTCTCTCCTATCTCGGGGAGGGGAGAGGTGTTAGGGTTAAATTAATCACCAGTTGCCAGTGGTTACTCAGTCATGCCTGTGTACTGAAGCCTCCATAGGAAAAGAAAAAACAAAAAACAAGAGAACAGGGTTTGGACAGCTTCTGAGTTGGTGTTGGGAGAGTGGTAAACTCCAGTAAACTCTGTGGGGACCTAGTCTGTTGTGGTCAGGACCCTACTAGACCTCATCCTATGTATCTTTTCACCTGGCTGTTGATTCATAGCCTTTGCAATAAACTAATAATCCAGTAAGTAAATTGTTTTTCTTAGTAGTTTTTCTGTAACAGTTCTAATAAATAATTGAACCTGAGGACCTCTGATCTGTATGTGTTTGGTCAGAAGGAAGCACAGGTGACCACATGGTCTTGTGATTACCATCTGTAATGAAGGTAGTCTTGTGAGACTGTGCCCTTAACCTGTTGAATCTGTTGTTATCTCCAGGAAGATAGTATCAGAATTGAGTTAAATAGTAGGACGTTTGGATGGATGTGAGATGGGGGTTAGGGACTACCCCCATGTCAGGTGTCAGAAGGCAAGTTTTGAGAGTAGAGGGAGAAGCAGGAATTTTTTTCTTTACAGTGTATATATGATATGCATACACCCTATTCTTTTTCTCTGGAGAATTCTGACGAATATGCCAATAAAGTGCCAACTATACATCAGATAAAATGCTAAGTCTTCGCTATTTGCTAACTATTCCAAAAAGTATGATCAAATATATAATTGGTTAGCAAATGTCCACTTTTCCTGCTGTATTTTCATGGGGGGAGGGGTTATATTTCTTCTTTCCATTACTGTTTGGCTTAATATGTTCACAGCACATAACTAAGAAGACATGAGACCTCAGTCCTACAACTACAAGGAATTATATTGCCAACATCTGATCAAGAATCACACTTTTGGGGCGCCTGGGTGGCTCAGTGGTTTGGGCTGCTGCCTTTGGCTCGGGTCATGATCTCGGGGTCCTGGGATCGAGCCCCGCATCGGGCTCCCTGCTCCGCAGGAAGCCTGCTTCCCTCTCTCTCTCTCTCTGCCTGCCTCTCTGCCTACTTGTGATCTCCGTCTTTCAAATAAATAAATAAAATCTTAAATAAAAGAATCACACTTTTCTACTAGAGAGACACACAGCCTACCAACACTCCAACACTTTTATTTTATTCCTTGAAGACCAGTACAAGACTTCTTCTTTTTTTTTTAAAGATTTTATTTATTTATTTGACAGAGAGAAATCACAAGTAGATGGAAAGGCAGGCAGAGAGAGAGAGAGAGAGAGAGAGAGGGAAGCAGGTTCCCTGCTGAGCAGAGAGCCCGATGCGGGACTCGATCCCAGGACCCTGAGATCATGACCTGAGCCGAAGGCAGCGTCTTCAGCGGTGACCTGAGCCACCCAGGCGCCCACCAGTACAAGATTTCTAATCTACAAAACTGTAAGATGACAACTTTATGCTGTGTTAAGCCCCTAATTTTTTTTTTTTTGACTTGTTAGGAGACCAATAGAAAACTAGTTCAAAGCATGTACATAGCAGGCCTGGCCAAATGTTTAGTTTTCAGACACTCTTAATGTCAGATAGCTAGAATGTTGATATTCTGAAAGCACATCAGTAAGGTATAACTGCCCATGAGGTATAACAGTGATTATTAATGTCATTTGTCATGTAGCATTTTTATGGCACTCTGATGTTGATAGATGCAAAGATAAACTACCATGTTTCTGCTGATAGAAGAAACAAAACAATCAACTAGATCACTGTTGCAGTGAAAATGCAGCCAACTTAAACTTGGAACTAGGTTGCTCTCCCTGACTCCTACGTTTACCAACGTAAATCACAGTGCCACTCTGCCCCCACAACATACTTTCCCCTTTGGAAAATTAATATGGTTAACACTGAGTAAGGTGTGTTTTTGTAGAATTAAGAAAAAGAAATAGGAAAAATATCAAATTACTGTTGACATGAATTAGGGTGCCTGCATTGAAATGAAAAAAAAAAAAAAAAAGGAATAGTATATTTAAGATATTTTTAAAGAAAAATTGATTGGAATTTGCAATAAATTGGAAGATTGAATGAAGAAAATTATATGGTTATATAATTATGAGCTCTAAGTTCTCAGTATGGTTGATCAAGAGATAATTACATTCTGGAAATACTGAGTTTTTTTTAAAGATTTTATCTATTTTATCTATTGGTAATTGGTAATTAACAATTGACAGAGAGAGATCTCAAGTAGGCAGAGAGGCAGGCAGAGAAAGAGAGAGAGAGAAGGGGAAGCAGGCTCCCTGCTGAGCAGAGAGCCTGATGCAGGACTCGATCCCAGGACCCTGAGATCATGACCTGAGCTGAAGGCAGAGGCTTAACCCACTGAGCAACCCAGGCACCCCATGGTAATACTGATAAGGAGTTTGACCTAAAGCGATAAGGAGTTTGACTTAAAGATGTTGAGGACCCATTCATACATAAATCATAAAGACATGAAACTCTAAGTCTTTCATGCCTTTTAGACATAAAAGAAAGGAAACTTCCTGCAGGAAAGAAAAAAGAAAGAGCAGTCCTATAATACTTTTGGCTAAAAGGGGTGCTTATGGTACATACAGATACTTCTGAAAATTACCATTTTCATGTACACACACATGCACATACATGCACATATGTGTACATACACAGGTGTACACATGCACACACACATAAATAGAATGTCTGTATGATGTCTTCCCACAACCATCTCAATCTTAACTGAGACTTTCATTTTATCTCACTAGTCCTGGTCTTCCTGCCTCAGTCACTTGTTTTCCTTTCATTTCTTCTCTCACCTACCAAAAGTTACATAGAAAATAAGGGTTGGATAACCTCAGTAACCTGAGTATTTAACATTTTTCTACAGAATACATGTGTCTCTTTAATGTAGCTTTCATATCCCTCCATTAACTAACTCAAATAATCTTTTCAGACTTTTTTACAACATTGTTCCCCAAATACCTTACTCTTACATATATACATATACTCTTACAAATACCTTACTCTTGTATACATATATGAATTACTTTCTAAATTCATTTTTTGATAGCTATTTCCACACTGTTATTGTTTTCTTAAGTTTAAATGTTTATTTCCTATAAACTAACTATTAAAATACTTCTGGTCCCATGTCAACTAAAATGCTCTTTTCTCTATGAAGTTTTCTATAATTCCCTGAAAACCAATAAATCTACCTTTTCTCTAGAATATAGCAATAACTTAATGTTCTCTCCTAGATATTCTTCCTTCTTGTTGATTATAATTCTATCTCTCCATAATCTATGTCTTGCAAGTTTCTTTAATAAAGATACAACTCTTAATTTTTTTTTTTTTTTTTTTTTGCATCTTTCTTGTCTTACTGTGTTCTGCACACATAGTAGATTCTCAATATTTGCTTAGGGTAAGTAGATTGGTAATTAACAATTTTTTATACATGAATATATGGTATATTTATTACAACTGAATAAGTGTGATTGAATATGCTTAAATTTGTAGAAAATATATTTTGAAATTGTTTCCAAAATGGGTACTAAATGTTAATGATCAGCACCCTTTTTAATGAACAGATGGTATGAAACAATCATTGGAGCCAGAGGGAACCAGTTTAGCTAAGATGTTTTGAAAGGGTGGCAGATAGTCTCAAATGGTAATAGGATTTTATTTTTTCTTTTTCCATTTTAGAAAGGTCTACTTTATGGTCTACTTTTTTATTAAGCTTCCCAAGATGCTGCATTTCAATGATGCTGTAATACAACACTGTATAGATTATTGGTTTGACAGTTACTAGAGACAAGTTACTATATGAAATGAGATGTCCTCTAGGTTCAGAGCAGTGTTCCAGAACTGAATTTTAGGTTTAGTACACTTTTATATAAACGAGTTGAATAAATAAGTAATTTAAATGCAGATGTTACCATTTTCTATGCTAGTGGGGATTGGGTGAAAAGTTGCAGTCGGTCTGGGGAAAGATCTTTGCTACTTCTAGATAACTTTATTTCAAAAAAGAATTTATAAAGAAGGGACAATCTAACAACTATATTTCTTTTGTATTAGAAAAACAAGAACATGTAATTAAAATATTAATGTTGAATATCTTCAGAAGTTAAACATAAAAACTGATATTTTGGAATTGGTACATTTCATGATACCATGATTATTTGTCCTATAATTTTAAAAAATAGCTTAATTGTTAGCATTAGTAACCAGAATTAGATAATCTTTGCTATGTGCTCTATAGTGTAACTGTCAAAAATAAAAAACTGATGATCACAGCATTATGAATTATTAATTTGCTTTAATAGATATAGAAAGAGATGCCATTAACCAAAAAAAAATTATGTAAAATAAAAAACTGGCCTGCAACTGGAAAGTAACAAAAATTATCTTTTATATACTTAAAACTTATTTGATTATTTCCACATTTTAATTTTTTATATGCTTCATTTTAGAAATTAATAGAAAATAAAATTTTTGAAAAGTGAGAAATTCAAGCCTTTCAAAAGGCTTTGTCTGCTAGTCAAAATGGCAAATATGAGACTGAGTCAATAACTAAGATACTAATATTTCTTTTAAGCTCTCATTCAGAGGAATAAAAAAGGGATTGAGAAGTTTGAAATGGAGCTTCACATCAAAGAAATTGATGTGGTTGAAAGTTATGGGATCTTATTAGCTATATAGAATCATAAAGCACAATTGGTGATAAAGAGTCTGGATATTATATTCTGAACATAGTTATTAGCTATTTGATGCTACAGGAAGTTGCTATTTTGCTGTAGAGAACATTTTTTTTTTACAAAGGTTTTGTTTATTTATTTAGGAGAAAGAGACAGAGAGAGTGAGAGGGAAAGAACACAAGTAGGGTGAGGGGCAGAGGGAGAAGCAGACTCCTTGCTGAGCCGGGAGCCCCATGAAGGCCTCAACCCCTGGACTCCAGGTTTCTGACCTAAGCTGAAGGCAGACACTTAACTGAGTGAGCCACCCAGGTGACCCATAGAGAATTTTTTTAACAGGAAAATATGATACCTTGTCATAAGCAATAATAGACTACTAACAAATAGATATGAAAAGAATGGAGCAAAATAATGACATTGAACAAAAGAACAAAAGGTGGGTATTTTGAATTGGAATGAAAATGATGAGACTAATACTAAATGAAATATTGTCAAGGTTACCTGTTACAGGTAAATAGAGTTAGAATCAGTGATTTAAGATAAATTATCCCCTGCATGCAGGAAAGGAGTGAAAAACTAAAAGTACCGAGGTAAGAGTTGAAAACAGTAGAGATGTAGTAGCTTACTCTAATTTAACAGTAACTGATCTAAACATTGTCTAGTAATCAAGGTGTTTAATGTCATCTTTCTCCCTATTCCCCTTTCCATTTTCCTTCCTTTTCATGTTGTTTCCAATCTTTCTGCCTTTGTTTAAAACATGAAGTCTATAATCATTTTAATTCAATTCGTAAATTCATTCTAATTTAATTCAATTCATACTTTCTAATTTCCCCTGTGATTTATTCTTGTATTCATTGGTTATTTAGAATTAGGTTAGTTAGTTTCCAAATATGTTGGGATTCACAGTATTCAAAGGGTGGAAACAACCCTAATGTCTAGCAACAAATGAATGGATAAACAAAATGTAGTATATGAAATAGACAGTTAAAAGTGAATGAAGTCGGGATGCCTGGGTGGCTCAGTTGGTTGGAGGACTGCCTTCGGCTCAGGTCATGATCCTGGAGTCCCGGGATCGAGTCCCGCATCGGGCTCCCAGCTCCATGGGGAGTCTGCTTCTCTCTCTGACCTTCTCCTCGTTCAAGCTCTCTCTCACTGTCTCTCTCTCAAGTAAATAAATAAAATCTTTAAAAAAAAAAAAAGTGAATGAAGTCATGATGCATGTTACAGTATGGATGGACTTTTTAAATTCAGTGTTATGTGAAAGAAGCCAGACACTGAAAGCCACATCTTATCATTCCTTTTACAGAAGTGACCAAAATATATTAAACCATAAAGACAGAAAAAAGGTTAGTGTTTGTTAGGGTCCTGAGGAGAAGTGGGTAGAGGTACTTAATGAATATGATATTTCCTTTTGAGATGATAAAAATTTTCTGGAACTAAATAATATTGAGTGTTGCCGAATATGGTGAATGCACTAACAGCCACAGAATTGAATGTTTTAGAATAGTAAACATTTATGAATTTTATGTGAATTTTACTTTAATAAAATGCAATCTAAAGAAATCAAATACATTATCATCAAGTGTGAACTACTTACTTAATAATATAGTTAAGGCTTATGCATTGAACATTATAAAATATTATAAAAATAATGAAATATTCAATTTTAATGGATCAATACAATATAATATTGTTAAGACTATGATTCTTCTCACATTGTTTTATAAATTCAGGGCAAGACTGATAAAATCAAAGCAAATGACCTAGGGTAGAGAGAGTAATTTGGAAAAAGCGAAAAAAGGCAGAGGACATAAGTGAACGATTTCAATATGTAGTATAGCGCTATCATACTCAAGATGGTGTGGTATAGATCAATGGTACAGAAAGCATTGTGAAACATTAACCCCCAAGCGCATAGTGAAATATTTGCTGATAAAGATGGCAGTATAATTCAATTGGAAAAGAAATGTACAACAAGAAATGCACTAGAACAACAGATTATCTGTGGTGGAAAAAAAAAAAAAACACACCAGTATTGCCTTTTATCTTATGCCATATACAGATAAAATTAAGCATATTAACTAAAAATAGAAAAATTTGAAAGAATACCTTAATGAGACTCTTCTCACTGGTGAGAATAAATAGGGTAAGCAAAGATTTCTTAGGAAACAAAATTTACAAATAAAGAAAAAACTAGATAAAGTAAACTTCACTGACATGAAATCCTCTTAGTCTGATAGATGGTGTTAAGAAAATTGTCAAAACACAGGCTGGGAGAAATATTAATACGTAATATAAAAATTGAAAATACCTCTAAAATTTTATAATAAGGTAAAACAAAAAAATCATCAATACTTTAACAGAAATTTCACACAGGAAAATACATGAGTAACCATTAAACATATGCAAAATTGTTCAACATTTTTGTTCTCAAATTAGAAATCACAAGGTGATACCACTTCCATTCACTAAAATGTCTCAAAAAATTTACTAGTAATGCTGAGTGTTTTCTTTTTTTTTTTTAAAGATTTTTAAAAATTATTTATTTATTTGACAGACAGAGATCATAAGTAGGCAGAGAGAGAGAGAGGAGAAGCAGGCTCTCTACTGAGCACAGAGCCCAATGTGGAGCTTGATCCCAGGACCCTGGGATTTTGACCCAAGCCAAAGGCAGAGGCTCCCAGGAGCCCCATGCTGAGTGTTTTCAAGAAGACATTGTTCAACTGGCTGTTATACTTTAATAGTGGTAAAATGGCATGAAAAAATGGCAAGACCATCTATAATATATACTTGCATATAATGTAGCAATTCTACTTTTAGGAATTTTGATCAGGAAAAATGAAAGCACCTGTCAAATAAAGACTTGTACATGATAGTTTTGTTTTTGTTTTGTTTGTTTTGTTTTTAGTTGTTAAAATTAGTTGAAGTCCTAACCTCTGATATCGATGAATGTGACCTCACTTGGAAATTGGGTCCTTGCAGATATAATCAAATTAAGATGAGGTCATTAGTGTGGATCCTAATCCAGTATGACTGGTGTCCTTATAAGACAAGAAAGATATCAGGTTAGGACACAGATGCATGGAGACACTGGAATGTGAAGTCAGAGACAGTGATTGGAGTGATACATCTGAAAGCCAAGAAATGTGTGAGGACACCAAAAATTGGAAGAAACAAAAAAGGATTCTCTCCCAGAGACTGCAGAAGAAGCTTGGCGTTGCCAACACCTTCATTTTAAATTTCAGGACTCTGATTTCCATGAATTTCGACTGCCCTGTTTGTGGCACCTTGTTAGAGCAGCCTTGGCCAACGAATACATAAAAACTGTGCATAGAACCCAAACTGGAAACAATTAGAATGCTGCTCTACAACTAAAAGGATAAACAGTGTTACGTGGGATACTGTTCAGCTAATAGAATAAGCAAATTATGCACCAAAAAACACTGATGAATCTCAAGAACATAGAAGGGATGGGGATTCCTCACGAGTGACCATGAACAAGTTTTATAAGCCTTCAGTTTGCAATTTAATAATCTGAACAATGGATAATCTATAAAGTGTCTCCAACTACAGTATTGTGTATATCAAGGGTCATATCCTGGATAAAAACCTATACTTTAGATTCCGCCTGTGATTATTGAATCACTATTGTAATAACCACCTGTTAGAGATGGGAATAGATCCTTTTCCTAAGCTGTGTTGGGTGGAAAAGAATGAGCTCATTGTAGTGAAGAAGAACTATATCAGACATAAACCTAAATATGGTAAAACAATTTTAACTTTTTTCAGTTAAAGTTAAATTCTCCTTAAGGAGCACAACGTTACCCAAAAGACCAAAATAAAACAAATTGTTATAACAGTTTTAAAACCTGCAAATTATGTAAAATTAATAAAGAACAAAAACTGTCAAGTTAATATTTGTAATGTAGTTGGCCATTACTATTGCACTGCATTTCACTTTTAAGTGTCAGAAATGACACTATACAACTTTGTTTTATCATGGAAGAATTTTGATATCGTGTACTTGTTTTCTATAAAGTCTGCCAAAGATTGTTGTTGTATGCAGCATTTCTCATTTCTTATCTATTTTTAACAGATTTTATTTATATATCCTGTTAGAAAGTTATGGAAGTTAAAAGTATTATGTATTTACTCTGACATATGCTTGGAATAGCACATGGTAGATATAAATAATTTGTAGAATTAATCAAGTTATTCATAATAGAATGATGTAATGGCAAGTAAGTTTTTATCTTTAAGGATCTCAAAAAAAGAAGACAAAGGCATAATTGCTTAATATAGTTAAAATAGGAATATCGTGGGGTTGTTTGTAGTCTTATGCATACAAATGAAAATTGAATAGACTACTAAGTAAATTGTTACTTAGTAATGATTGGTCACAAAGCTTACAACATAGAAAGAGTTCCAACTCTATTTCAATTGTTTAATATATAGTATTTTCCCTCTAAGTGGGTTGAACTCACTATACTTATCCTATCCTTAGTCCTAAAACACATTTTCCCTTAAAATAAAATCATTATTCACCACCATTCTTTCTTATAAAAAAAAAAAAAAGGCAATTTGTATCTTGGGTACAAGTATATCTGTGAAAAAGACATTTTAGCCTTTAACAGATGGACTTATTTCAAGTCATTGATTTCAGGATGTTAAAGAAAGCAGCAGAAAAGTCTTCTTGGTAATTTTTATTGAATAGACTCCTATTAAAGATGGGAGGCATGGCAATAAATAACGGTAACCTTTGTGTAGTGCAGCTTTAGGCCGTATTAAGGCCAAAAACTTCTCATGGGACTGAAGGCAATTTTAGTGCTAATTATCCCTTTTTCTATATGAAATGTTAACTGTCTAAGAATTAATGGAACAAATCCTTTCAACTAATCTAATGTTTCAAGAGTTATGTCATCCTTAAATGTCTTAGTTGTTCAACGACAATCAGTACGTTTGCACTGCACGTTAAGTCTGTGTCTGTTTCTTTTACACTCTGAGTACTGTAAGGCCGCATGTTGGACTGTGTTTTTCTTCTCCTTGTATTTCTAAAGGGGCACTCATCCAAGGGCACAATCTCATGGTGAAATGTTACTGAAGTTTGAGATTTGACTGACACAGCATTATAAAGCAGCTTGATCTTTCCACTCACTTACAGAGCCATCAATCCTTGCACAAATGGACATTGAGATGAAACATCCAGACAAGCGTGGAAAATGGCACCTTGTCCCTGTCATAGCTGCAGTGAGTAGAGAGCCCTGAGAAAGCCTGCAGTCGTAGGTTATTCCCCTGAGCATGAGCGCTCTGCATCTGAGGCGAACCAAGCCACAGTGTTGTTTAGAATCAGAAAGATCAGGTGAGTGCCTTGCCTTGCCTTCTTTCTACCTTCCCTCCTCCCTCTCTCCCTCTCTCCCTCCCTTCCTTTCTTCTTCTTTCTTTCTCTCTCACTCTCTCTTTTAAATTCTGGAGGTTGCTATTTACCTCCATGATGAATGCTATCATTTGTCAAAAAGTTAGTTTAACTGGAAGACGAAGTCTTAAGATCCCCTCCGCAATTTAAACTTCACTGAACAAAACCCATCAGACAATTTGGGAGACAATTTGGGAGAACAATCCCACATTGTTACTAGGTGTAGGGTAAGCCAAACAATTCTAAATTTATCAAATTATTTGAAATGATTCCACATTTATTCTGATTTAAAGAGAAAAGAGACCATGCTTCTGTGTTATGAAGCACAAATGTAAGTGAAATTATAGGGAAATAAGCTATTTGAAAATTATATAAATGATTGTTTTAAGTCTCATAACTTGCATTAGCAGTATGAGCTGGAGAACACAGTTTACTTAGCTTAGAAGATTGTTGGGCCTTTTTAGAACTGTGAAATCCAGGGACAGAGATCAGAGATCTGCAGGAACAAAAAGTAGAGTTTGTTACTACATCTGTTTTGATCCAATTTATGTACTTAACTCACCCTATTTTCTTCATAGGAGAGTGATACAGAAATCAAAACTATCATATCAATTTCATATGGAAACTAGACCAACAATAAAACAAATCCTGGTCACTAAATAGAAAAAAAAAATCTACATGGGAATAAAGTATGAAGTAGTTGTTTTGGAGAAAACATAATCCAGATAGGGAGAATTAGTTGGGTGATTTTAATGGCCATTGTCATCCTTCAAATAGTTGTCTTCTAGAGGGATATGCTTGACCATCATACTAGAAATGTGTGATAAACCTTCATCCCTCAGCAGTGATGCTAACAAACTAATTTTTCTCTGACTCATATTTTCTTTAGCTACAGACAGAATACTGCCTTCTGTATCTTGATTCCTTATTAAATTTAATATCATTTTAAAATTAGGGTTTGATTTTTAAGTATTGATAAAATATTAACAGATTTCTAAATTTTGCTCTTTCTGCTTCTGATCTTGAGAATAACTCACTTCTTGGGTAAGTTCCACTAATAACCTATGTGGAACTTTCACAATGTATGTAATTGATTACAACTATTTCTCAAAAAGTAGAACATGGACCAATTGCTGAAAATTACATGAGGTATTTTTTTAAGATCCCTCACCTTCTCTCAGTCATACTGAAAGTCTTGTTTCTGGGAGTAGGACCAAGAAAACAGTTTTTCATGAGCTCCCAAAACTATTACTCTGGATTCTAATGTTTAGTAGAGCAACTGGCCCAGAATATTTTTGTGGCCTAAACTTTAAAGGACGTGAAATATGTTTGGCTTTTTCAACAATGTCAAGTTCCCAAACTCATACATTACATGTGTTAATCTCCTTCTAAATGTTTGCCCCAGAGAAGGTATGGAAAGAAATTTTATAGTTTAAATTGTTATGCACAGAATTACTATCCAGCTTCTTTGTCATTAAGTTCCTTTCAGTATCAAATGCATCATCATGATGACATTAGCATAATGAAAGGCTTAGGGAAATCCTGGCAGATTGCTATGGGTGTTAGTGAGGAGAAAGGCCCTTTGAATGTATTTTCAAGGATAGAATGGAATTCTTGGCACTAATTGACAAATGATGCATCACCAGGCAGATATCATCTGGAGTGTCTTTTGTTTTTTAATTTGCTATTTGGATGTGTTTTATTTTTACATCTAGATGGAGAAATTCAAAGAAAATATACAAAAAGGCAAAAAAAAAAAGTAGAGGAATGATTCGTTAGATGAATTACATATGCTTGAAAATCAACAAACATCTATTAAGAAATGTTTTAGCTTTTAATACAATATTGAATATAACCTTCAATGCTTCTTTCACTGCCCCCCCCTTCCTACTTCCTTTTATCCTGAACTTGATACAGAGGTGTGGTTGATACAGAGGAGTTTCTGTTACCTTGAGACTTGATTTTCCATGTTCTTATTAATGCTGGTTCTCCCTTCCAAGTGCTCAAGTTGGATGTTTCTTTTTCTCTAGATGCTTCCTGGCTGCCCTTTCTGTGCATCTTTACATGTGCCGGTGTATTCGTTTCTATAATACAAGCATTTTCTGCAGACTTAACAGTAATTTGTACAAATACCTTAACTCCCTCTGTTGGCTATCAGTACTGCTTTAGGGGATGGAAAATAGTTCCTTCACTCTTGCTCCACATGCAATGACTACAGACAACTTAGTGCAATCCCCGCACCTTTCAGGTGTACAATAATTTCTTGGTGTAGTAAGGAATAACTAAATAAAGGAATAAAAAGTGGGGACTGTTCTGTTCAAAACCTGCTTAGAATTAGACGTTTATTTCCAGTCCTTCTGAACAACTTGACTTCAAAAAAATAAAATAAAATAAAATAAAATTCAGTATTTTAAGGAGTATGCGCAAATGCATTCTAATTGTTTTCTTGCCTTCTGCCTGGAATGTGTAGAGTCTTCACATGCCGTGGGTAGATGGAACTCAGGCTAGCTAGAGATTTTAAAGACAGCAGTGTCCTGGTGATATACCTGTGACCTTCTCTTTTCCTCAGTTTCCCTTCAAATGAGATCTCTATAAAATTTGATATAAACTATATCCTCAATGGATCATATATCAGGAATATAATCAGGAAATATAAATTTCACATGACTTTTACATAAAGACTTTGTATGTGTGTGTAAGATCTGTAGATCACGCTAGATTGGGATCTAATGATGTACCTAATGGCATTATTTTGACATACCTCAGTTTTTTTTTTTTTTTTTAATGTTCAGTTAGCCAGCATATAATACTTTATCTTTTAATGAGAGTTCAGTAGTTAGTAAGAGTAATTATTGAATAAATGCAGTTCACAATTTACCAAGGAAAGAATTTGTTACTTTGTAAACTGTTTCTCTGAGTCAGTTTTAGGCCTGCTTGTGTTTTTTTTTTTTTTTTTTTTTCTCATATCTACTGAATGGCAATTTCTATCTGCAGAATTTCATTTTCTTAATAATTCCCAATGTGTTTTTTTTAAGATTCATTTGTTTTATTTTATGAATTTATTTATTTATTTGACAGACAGAGATCACAGGTAGGCAGGTAGGCAGAGAGGCAGGCAGAGAGGGGGAAGCAGGCTCCCCGCTGAGCAGAGAGCCCGATGTAGGTCTCGATCCCAGGATCCTGGGATCATGACCCGAGCTGAAGGCAGAGGCTTTAACCCACTGAGCCACCCAGGCGCCCCCATTCATTTATTTTAAGCGAGTAAGCAAACTCGAGTGGGCAGTAGAGGGGCAGAGGGAGATGAAGACAAGCAGGCTCCCATTGAGCAAGGAGCCCCATGCAGGGTTGTTTCAGGACCCTGAGATAATGACCTGAGGTGAAATCAAGAGTCGGACATTTAACCAACTGAGTGACCCATGTGCCCCAAATCCCAGAATTTTTTTTCATCTGAGTCCTCATATTTTAGTTTTTCTTGTTATCTGCCCCTCAAATTGGTAGCTAGCTAACTGCTGCTATGGACCATTTATTTCACGCATACCTCCAGCCCACCCTGGTCAGGAAACAGCCAAACCTGCATTTGGACTCTTTCTCTTGTTATCCAGAGCACTGTCACCATAAAGCAAGGACATTAATCTAAGCCCTTCTCACCCCAAAGAGAGAATCTACATTTGAGTTACTATGCATATCAGAGCAATTACCATTATCTGAACTCCAGCTCTGTCTCAGAACTGCTCTGGGCACTGTGGTCACAACAGGAGCAAAACTCAAAAAAACCACTCCCCTGGAATATAGAGTCAAGTTTGGGGAAAGAAGACAAAAAACTAATACATAAGTAAATATAATTTACTTATGATATAATTAATATCATTAATATCACACATAATATCATTCTTTATTACTTATATTAATAATCATCAATTATTAATATTATTCTACATGGAGAACATAGTACATGGTTTGGGGAGTCCACATGATATATGAGAAAATTTTGAAAAGCTTCATACACAAACCACTGAGCTGAGAGGGCCGAGTCACATCAATATCCAAAGGAAGGGATACCAGAGGAATGAGATAGCAAATTCAAAGGCAGTAAGGCTAAAACAGAGTATCATCTAGAAAAGGAGAAAATATGAAGATGGTTTAACAGAAAAGATGATGCCTTATCTCTTCCATCCACCATGTCCTGGCTGAGCCCTGCAGTAATATTGCTTGTTGATGTCACTAATGCTCTCCTCATGAGCTTCTTACTTACTATGACTTGAATTATTATTACTCTTGAGTGCATCAAGTTTATCTCTCACCTTGGTGATCTGTTAGAAGATAGAGTTTTCTGACTTGTAAGGCTATTAATGGTGCTGGTTTCTAAGTTCTGTAAAACTAGTCTGCACAGAAGCAAGTCCTTATTACCTAGGTGCCCTTCAGTACAATAAGCAAGTGAATATTTAAATTCCATATGTAGACTTCTAGGTGACAGTACTATTAAAGATGCAAGGTCACTGCCTAGGAGATGTTCACTCCATTCCCATTATCTGAATGTCCACATTTTTCATAATCATACACTCTGTTCACCCTGAGGTCTTATGGTTCCCACTCCCACCTTCACCAAATACAGCCACAGGAAATGTGGAATGCCACATGCACCAACATATTTCATTTTATACTTAATTTCACATCTTTGTAGTTATGTGCATACACAACATATATTTAACAAATTCAAGGGCTGCTTCCAATAGCCCCTGTTGCTAAAATCGCTCTTGATTTTATTTAAAAAGAAAATTTTATAGGGTGCCTGGGTGGCTCAGTCATTAAGCATCTGCCTTCAGCTCAGGTCATGATCCCAGGATGCTGGGATCGAGCCCCACATTGGGCTCCCTAACCCTAACCCTAACCCTCTCCCACTCCCCCTGCTTGTGTTCCCTCTCTCACTGTGGCTCTCACTGTCAAATAAGTAAAATCTTTAAAAAAATTTTTTAATTAAATAAATTCAATGCCCAATATGGGGCTTGAGCTCACAACCCCAAGATCAAGTGTTGCATGCTCTACTAACTAAGCCATCCAGGCACCCCAAATTTCTCTTGGTCTTAGAGTTTATGTAATTATAATTTATAGAAATGAATTTATGTAAATGTATGTGATCAGATTATATGGAAAGTGACAGATGAATTAAGTTTTTATCTAAAGATTATTAATTATATTTTATTTCAAGTTAGCTAAATCTTATGATTTTGCTTCCCTGTAAGTAAAACCAAGACAATGTTATTTAACTCATTGTTAGGAGGAATACAAATTATATATGTGAGGGTATTTGATGTGGCTGTTAGCAAAAGTTAAGTATTTAATAATGTCAATACTTCTTCCTTTTTTTTTTACATGCTAACTCAAGATTTATTTATGGAAATTGCAGAAAGTTCTGTGATTTTGGGATTCCTGAACCAATGTATATAGCAATCAATTTTGTAAAAAAAAAAAATTCTCAGAGTTGTGACTATGCATAAATAACAAATGGGCAGATGAAACCTTTTTGGTTCTTTTACTTAAATAAGAAGAAATATGTTTAAATATAGTAAGACTTTTTAAATTCATTTTGAGTTATTATTCTTTACACATTAAAAAATCGTAATTATCTAGTACATATCATGAGGAAGGGATGGTATTTTTTAAATGCTTACTAAAATTCTCTTAATTTAACAAAGAAAACCAGGAACCAAAACTAGGTTTAGAGACTATGTTAACTTTAAAGATTGCCCATGATTTAAGGTTGGCATAACTGAAGAGTGTTATCTAAAAGTCTTCAAATATGATTGATAGTAACATTAAAGAAGTCTTTTATCTTGAACTTCAAAAAAAAAAAAAAGGCACACTGAGAAGAAGGTAGGGGGCATGAATCTGTCTCTAGAAAATCAGAAATTCTCAGGACTGTGAGCTTTTAACTTCACAAATGATTTAATAAAATCTATGACACAACACTTCTAATATTTGTTTAATTGCATAGTATTACCAAGGGGCTTTCTTTTCAGAGATGTGTTGTTCAGACTTACATATCTTAAAACACATGATGGTTTTGAACCTGTAATCCTAAGAGAACATGGGCTCAGTAAAGCAATGGTTTTATTTTGTTTTGATTTGTTTTTCTTCCCCCCAACTCAGAAGCTTTTATTAATCTTGCACCCAAGGGATACAGCCTTTTTGATCATTTGTGTTTGCTTTGCTTATGTCAGCCTCATCGAATGAAAGTGCTCGTGATTGACAATAAATCAGTCAACCCACTAGGTACAGACTGTGGCATTTTCCAATGTCCTCAATCCTGGATAATAGTACAAAATAAGAAGGCTACTTTGATTACTGGTTTCTTAATGACTAATATAAAAACAAATCTGCATGAAAAGCAAAATGCTATTTGCTATCAAGCAGAAAGCCCAGTGAAGGGAAAATACCTTTAGCAAATTCTACCTAGAGGAAGTGACTGCCTTAAACTTTTTTTTTTTTTTTTTTTTTTTTTTTTGGTGAGTTGTATTATCTAACCCAAGAGAAAACCACTTGACTTTGTGAACAAGTGTGAGTCACATGTTGGAGGTCTAAATTTAAGAGCCATAAGAAAACTTTATCAGTGCTGTTTGCCCCTTCTTCCCTGTAAAGTCAATGGAATTTTCAAAATGCCTAATAATTCTAAATAGGTCATGTAACAGCAACACTATAATACTAAGTATTTTTTTTCTTTGAACTGGGTCATACAAAGAATGAATGTGTTCACATAATACTAACCCAAGAAAGAGCATGCTTTGATATTTTTAGCAACAGTTGAAATCAGCCTACGCTCTTTACGTAAATGTGCCCCAAGTTTTAGTGAGACAGTCATCCCAGTAGGCAGGAGAATAATATTAATTACATAATATTGTACCGTGCATACAGAGACCTCTCATTTAAGATTTGCTAAATAATGAACTATGAAACTGAAAAACAACTATTTAATGAACTACCATTAAGCTGATGAGCTCAGGGAGTCCACAGGTTTTAACTCCTCTGATGATGTGCTTGTCGCTCCTTTGGGGTGGTTTTTTTAGATTGGTGTACACCAAAAACAAACAAACAAACAAAAAACAAAACTCAAAGTTTATCAAATGTATACATTCTTATGTCTGCTTTGTAAGTATATTAAGGATTCTGCTTCAGGTAATGGAAGGGACCACACCTGGAATAACATTGACACAGGATAATACTAGGCAGACTTTGGTGAATCCCACCTCTTGCACCAAACAGCCCTTGACCTTGGGCATGTGATTTAACCTAAGTCTAGTTTTCCTCACTGATCAAAGGGATGCACATCATAATACCATTAGTAAGGACCAAATAAGAATATTTTAAAATGACTATACATTTTACAGTCAATAAATAGATTATTGATATGTATATTAGTGATTAATAATAACACATTGCTAACACAATATTAATATAAATTCACAGTTGATGTTATATATAAAAAGTTAACACCTATTTATTAAACACCTGTTGTATAGTAAGCACTATTCTTTTTTCTCAAAATAAAATGGCTCAAATTATCTTAGGGTTAATAAGCCAAGCTAGTCAAGGCTTAGTGACTACCACCAGTGAAGCATGTCTTACTGGAGGAAATGAAAAGGTTATATGACTTTATTTTTTTTTAATATTTTATTTATTTATTTATTTGACAGATCACAAGTAGGCAGAGAGGTAGGCAGAGAGGGAGGAAGGGAAGCAGGCTGCCTGCTGAGCAGAGAGCCCAATGCAGGGCTCTATCCCAGGACCGACGAGATCTTGACCTGAGCTGAGAGCGGAGGCTTAACCCACAGAGCTACCCAGGTGCCCCATAAGAAGTTACATGATGTTTTAAGAAGAGGTTAGTCAGTTTCCAGGTGGTGGTAGATAAAGAACAAGTTATGCATTGCCTCCAGCAATGTTAGTGAGGAACATCTATTTTATTGAGGATGTTTGAGAGCAACTGAAAACTGGAAAGTCTGCCATTATAATTTGATGTGAGCATTAAACATGTTTCTGTTAAATTAGGGAGTATACTTATCAGAAGCAGCATTTTGAATTGGTACACATAGTGAATTAATGGAAAACATTTAACTTTTCCCAGAAACCTTGATTCCTTCTTTGTAGGAAGTCAAGAATGATGAATGGACCTGGTCTTCCTCATAAAATAATTCTCTTTCCCTTGGTGGCAAAGAATGATATTTGAACATTCATGTTACGGACTTATTTTCTATTATGTGTATTTCATAAATCTTATACAACGTCATGCTCTCCCTATCTCTTCTTAAGCTATTCCCCAAAATATCTCTCTTCTGACATTGAGAAGCCACTTGGTGTAAATCCTAATTGCCTTTTTATTCCTAATTTGATAAAAGGGAGTTTCAAAGCCCTCATGACTTTGGACCTTAAAATACTGTTCATTTTTTTGTTCAGTAATTTCAAGAAATTTAAGTAATTTCAAGAAATTTCAAGAAATTTATAATTTGAATAATGTTGATTTCTAAATATAAATTTTAAACTCCAATCTCACTCCTCTGTTTCAGAAATGTAAACTCAAATTCTAATGCATATCATTGGCCAGTTTTCACTTAATGCCTTAGATATTATCATGCCTGAAATTTAACTCATTATCACCTCTGTGAATTGTGTTTTTCTAACTTGCTTAATGCCCCAAATAAAATCTATTACAGAGTCTTTTGCTTTTAACTTTTACTTCTAGAATTTTATTTGTTGTGTGATTTCTATTTTTCGGTCTTAGTTTAGAACTTCGCAATCTCCTATTTGAACTCTTAACATCATGCAAAAACGTGCCAAATTCTTTCTCCTTATAGCATTTTCCTCTCAAATGCATGCTCTGAAACTTTTATCCATGTCGTGATACTATGTATAAAACCTTTTGTATAAAACCTTTTAATAACTTCTTGACTATGACTGAAAATATTTCGAGGACAGTTAATCTGGCTCTTTCTCAGTCACTCTCTAACTTCTGCGTGCACTCCAACCCAGTTGATATTTTAGGTTTGTTCGTTTCACATTCCTTTTTTGTTTCTGTCCATGAGCTGCCTTCTACCGTATCTCATAACCCCAGTATCTTCATTTGACCTAGGCCTACTTATTTTCAAGCCTTAGGCTACAAATTTCCTCTTCCAGGAAGCTTTTTCTTACTCAGCCCAATAAGCCTTCCCTCATATATCTGGGCACATTAACTCTTCCCTTGTGTTCAATACACTGCTCTGTAATTATCAAAACAGAAAAGACTGGCTCTGTCACTGAATTAGCTTTAGAATGATGTAATCAAGTTACTTAAATGTTGTAAACCTTGGGGCAACTGGGTGGCTCAGTGGGTTAAGCCTCTGCCTTCAGCTCAGGTCATGATCTCAGGTCCTGGGATAGAGAGCCCCACGTCGGGCTCTCTGCTCAGCATGGAGCCTGCTTCCTCCTCTCTCTGCCTGCCTCTGCCTGCTTGTGATTTCCATCTGTCAAATAAATAAATAAAATCTTAAAAAAAAAAATGTTGAAGCCTCAGTATTCTTTTTTTCCAAATGAATAAGACTAATCACTCAAAAGGTACATGGTTATTGTGAGGATTAAATAGGCTATACAAAGTCTGGTGTGTGTGTGTGTATGTATACATATATGTATATATACATATATACACATATATATATATACCCATATTTTTTTTAAGATTTTATTTATTTGAGAGAGAGCACAAGAGAGAGCGTGAGTTTGGGGGAGGGGCAAAGAGAGGGAGATGCAGATTCTCCACGGAGCAGGGCCCAACCAAGGCAGGCTGGATCCCAGAGTCCCAGGATCACAACCTGAGCCAAAGGCCGATGGTTAACCAAGTGAGCCACCCACGTGCCCCAAAGTCTGACTTGTATTAAGGAATCAGTAAGTGACACATCGACATAATGGTGAATGAATTAATTCTGAGTGAATCTGGTCACCATTCTTTATTATTGGGTTAAATTTGTCTAGTTCTTTTCTGGTCATTAAGAAACCTGTTGGGTTCCTTGTCCTCAGGGAATCAGTTCTCCTTCTTCACTGAGGACAGTCAGAGTCACAAAACACTTCCAGATTAGCACCACATGCTTTACTACTGGTGATGCATGTTTCCTCTCTGTTTTTCCTCCCCTACATTCCCGCTCAGGAAGCTTTGAATATTTCAAGGACTAAGGGTTGGACACAATGAAAAAGCTCACCAGGTGTTTATAATAGTGCCTCAAAACATTTTCCAACCCACTGAGATCATAGGAATTAATATTGGAGGGGAATTATTTATTTCTAATTAGAAGGGAAAAAAAAACCAACTTTATTAATCGTGTCAGAATTTTTGTGGATGAGTCATTCAGTTTGATTCTTTTCTATACAAATGTTTGTCAGTATAGCATTGAAGTAAGGTTCCAAATTAGCAAATGTAAAATGTTCCCTCTTCCTATTGCTAGGGCTTATATAAATGACAGAGAACTTTATTTAGACAACCATTTTCTTCAAGCCAACTATGATGCTTAGTGGAGTCTATGTCACTGTGACCTCTTTTTCTGTACATTTTTGGCCTGCCAAAAATTGTAGACAAACATAAAATTCCTGTGAAAATGCAGTTTGCTGTTTGAAGGCTACCATTGTCAACGATGCTCAAAGAGTGTGTGATAAGTATCAACCCCTGAGCAGTTAGAGAGATTTAGAAATGTCTGTCTGTCTGTCTATCTATCTATTGATCTCTATTTTTTAAATAACATACATAGTACTTCAAAGTTATTTTAAAATTTATTCTACTTTGGAAATTTACAATATTGTTGAAATAATATACTTATGGGATAAGTGGTAAGTGGCTGATTACAAGCAGAATTTACAAGAAATGGGATTAGATACTCATTTAACAGGACTCTCATTTCCTTTTCTCATTCTTTATGTGGATGTGCTGGGAAGCTTGTTATATTTATGAAGAATGTATCGGTATGGAATATATAGACACAATCACATTAAAAGTAATGGAATGGGATTCCTTTTACCATTACTCTCAATGAGATAATTCAGTTTTACTTGATAAATGGATATACCATTCTTGATATTTCCTGCCATATATACATACATGCACACATACTTTATAATTTACTATAGATAGAGCAGAAATGTCTGATGTGTGTGGTAAGATATATGCTTTTTGATCCTTTTTTTTTTTTTTACAAGTCCAGATCCACAGCTTTTATTTATTCCTACTTTGCAGTTTTAAATGGGAAGGTAGAAACTGTTTTCCTCAGATAAAGTATTTTAGATTACTATTTGAAGATATTTCTTACTATATTATTGAGCAACGATATTTTATTCTTCTTATACTCTGTAGTGATTTCTTATGATAGGATATATTCTCCTCTAGCTAACCTTTGACGGCAAGCTGTCAAGCAGTGATACTCTTGCCTGTGCTTTGAGCTCTCCTTGAGTATGCGCAAGAGTGGAGGCACCTCAGAGTTGCTCATTTACTGCCATCTAGTGATTGAAAAATAAATATATCCTGCATACTTCAGTTACTATTATTACTATTTTTTTTTTTTTTAACCATAGTGACACTGAACCATGGGAAAATAATAAATCTGAATTTAGAAGTCATGTAGACTGGTACAAGAAAAAACCCGACCCTCAAAGAATAAAATACCATCAACACTGGGGTTGAACAGGGTTGGTATCTGCTCTTTAAATACTTCTATTCAGTGTTTTTTACCTCCACTCATCTCACCTTCTGGTATGAATAAGTGTGCCATCTTTTCCTTAGCTATTTCATTTCTAAAGATTTAGAATGCAAAATTTTCCCATGTTGCTGTTCTGTATAATGTCCAGGAAATTTATAAGCATTTTTCAATTATTAAGCAACAACCACAATCACAAGATTTTGAGTAAGTTTATATACGAAGAATAACCTCAGCAAAGAGTTCAAATATGTTTTATTTAAAAAGATACAGTATTGTGGTGAGAATGACTCTCAGCTTGCCCTCATCAGTACTTAAAAATCTCTAGCTAACTAGTCCAATATGATTTTAATTTATTTGATACACAGTTATCATTGTAATGTTTTAGTGAGGAATTTTCTTAAAGACAAAGCCTCGCTCTATATTAAGTGCCACTTGAAAACGAAATCTAATTGATACAGTACAGTTCATAGCGAACATTCTTATAAAGTATTCTAAAAATAAGATAATAAGTGCTATGTTTAATTTGTGTATAAATAGATTAGGTATAGGTACAAAATTGAATCATGTTGTTTAGAATAATAGACATAGTATTTTAAAATTCCCTTGTCTTTCACAATTTCACATATTCCTGTTTTATAAGTCCTATGCAAGTGTTCCAAACTTCTTTACCCCTCTCCATGTACTTGAAAATACATCTAATATATATTTGAAAACATGCTTCCCCATACACTTCATCTAATCACTCTGCTTTCCCATATTACTTTTTTTTTCCCCTCCAGTAATCTGATCTGTGCTCTGGAAATGAAGAGAATGGCAGCAAGCATTAGGATATCTGCCCCCTTGGGGAGAAACTAGTAGTGTAAGGTAGCAATGGTGTCTGGCAATTTTTCCTCCCAAACTGATGGAAGTAATTTTGTCGTTAATTATATGGCTCTCAGATGAAGTGGAGCTGATGCCACATTTCACTGAGTTTGTCTACAGAATCAGCCATAGGCAGATCAGTGATGTAGATATAGTGGTGATTCTCAAAGTTTGAACTTGAATACACTAGAGATTTCAATAAATTCCGTCAGTCTTGGATGGAGTTCAGTATTCTGGTTTTTAGTAAGTATCCTTGGAAATTCTTAAACAGTTAGTCTCCAAACTATATTCTTAAAACACTATATTGCCTTTTTTTTTTTTTTTTTTAACTGGGCTGTCAGTTATCCATCCTTGAAGCCCTCCCATGGCTTCTACATTTTAAGGAATATAATCGGCAGCTTTTTGTCTCACAAAAGACAGTAGCTGAGAATTATGTTTACATTATAGGCCTAGGGCCTCAAAACTCGCAGAAATTATTGCAGAAGTAGAAGCTGAGAAGCCAGATGAAAACATGATGTTCAGTGACATGGTCTCAAGATCCAAATCATGTCGAACCACTTTCATCCTCTGAAACTCAGTTGATGTGTGGTATTGGACAAGGTGCATCCAACCTGTTTCCTCTAATAGAAGTGCCTCTCAGAATGGTTTAGAAAATTAACTGGATTAATGTGTATAAGTTCTACCACTACACACGGTTTTATTTATATCAAAACAGTATTTTAGTTAACTAACATGCTTAATTGGTGAATTAATATTTTACTGACATTTATTTTATTTTAATTAAATCAAAATATGTTTCTGAATTTGTTTGAGTGACTGAATACATAGAGGGTGGCCCCAAGTCCCTTCTTCAAACGTATCTAGAAACCACAAATATTCCCATTGTTTATTTTATAGAAAAATCATTTTCCTTATGTTACTTTTCCTTCATATATTAAGTTTGTAAATACTTGACTTTTTAAAAGAATGTCTATATGTATCATGTAGCTTTCAACAGAGATTTGTTATCTCAATATAGAATATAACTTATTTTATTTAAAAAAATAACTCCCAATACTGTGATGTAGTAGCTTCTGATCGCGTTTTCTCTTGAGTATATTTTCTGAGCATATATAAGATAATAGAAAATTCTTCCAGTAATCAATTAAATATGACTATTAACATGCATATTTCCTCAAAGTATTCAGTATGTAATTAGTGTTCGGGTCATGTAGAAAATAAGTCATTTCATTTCTCTGACTATTAACCATGAAAACATTGATAAGATGATATTTACAGCTATAAATCACATGAATAATTTTCTTTAGAAGAATAGAGAAAGCCAAACACATTAAAAATGTAACTCGTATAATTTTAAAAATAACTCTTGAATTCCATTTACAAAATTGAAAATACTGACCCCTATAATAGGAAGTTAATCACTATCCATTAATCTTTTCTATGGATTGCTGGAGGTAATCTTAAAAATGTAAAATTTCCTCTAGTTTGAAATTCTAAACCTGACAAATATTTTAGCAGTTCAGCATTCCTGATCTTAGCAGTATAAGGGCAATGTCATGAAAATTAGCAATATACATATTCAGGGTTGTCATTCCAAATGTATATATGTTTTGTAATTACCTACCATAGTATTTTACAAACAAAAAAGTGGAGATGTGAAGCAATTTGACAGTTCACATTTGTGATTGGGAACCCAGTCAGTGACCATAGGCAGTCTTTTCTCTGAGAAGCTATAGGAATTTATCTCTGCTTGATGAGTGGTAGGTTATGATACGATATGAAGACGTTTGGAAACAGCTTAGGAAACCTATTTGTTCTGTTCTTTCTTTTTTTTTTTTTTTTTAAGATTTTTATTTATTTATTTGATAGAGAGAGGTCACAAGTAGGCAGAGAGGCAGGCAGAGAGAGAGGGGGAAGCAGGCTCCCTGCTGAGCAGAGAGTCCAATGCGGGGCTCCATCCCAGGACCCTGAGATCATGACCTGAGCCGAAGGCAGAGGCTTAACCCGCTGAGCCACCCAGGCGCCCCTGTTCTGTTCTTTCTTAACTTGTAATTGTTAAAATCATTCATTAGCTTCTGGGTAGCACATTCTCATCTGTCAGTCCTTTTTAGCCTCAACCTGATTAATGTTTCCTGTTTACTGAATTTTTCTGCAAAATGCATCACAAATATTGCTTTGGTGACACCTCATTAGTTCTGAAGTTTGGTAAATGAAAACATTTTTAAATGTCAGAAATTAAATATTTGCAATACCATTTTGTTTCTGTTTTAATTTCTTTCTTGTACATTAATGAATGATAGCATGCCTTTGTAAATTCTGTTTGTTTGTTTGTTTGTTTTCAAGTACCTCTGTCGGTATTTGTAAACAACAACTTTATTCATATGGCCCATTTAACATACATAAGCTTTCCTCTTTAAATCACAGTCTTGGAACAAAGCTAAACTGTCTGATGTTCTTTTTCTTTTCTTTTTTTTTTTTTTAAAGATTTTATTTATTTATTTGACAGAGAAAGAACTCACAAGTAGCAGAGAGGCAGGCAGAGAGAGAGGGAAGGCGGCTTCCTGCTGAGCAGAGAGCAGGGTGTGAATGTGGGGCTTGATCCCAGGACCCTGAGATCATGACCTGATCTGAAGGCAGAGGCTTAACTCACTGAGCCACCCAGACTCAATACTCAAATCTTGACTAAGATTTGAGTATTGATTATCGCATCCAGTACTTTGTCTTGTGGAAATAGGAGATTGCATATTAAGGGCTATTATGTGTCTTATATGTGAAAATTATCAAATTATTTTGTTTCCTGCAGAAAATTTTCAGTGGAAATAAGAGGTTTCTTAAAAGATTTGTCCATTTCCTATATTCTTCTATCCTTGGTATGTGTTACTCTGGTAAATGAGATTCACAGCAAATTTCTAACATGTTGCTACTAAGCAAAAGAGTAACTTTCTATAACACTTAAAGCAAAATTTTAAAGCAACAAGGCTGGAAGAATATGTGTTACATGAAGTACAAACAGAGGCCAAACAAAGCATCTTGACCATTAAATTTATTTCAGTTTTGGGATCATTCTAGTTTATCAACTTTATTCAGCATTAAAGGACACACTCTCAGAGAAGAACTTGCTCTTAGGTTTTCTGAAGTTGCAAATTCTATAATGTAAATTTTCTCGGTAACTGCTCAGACCTTATCCTCTGCTATTTTTAGTGTTTTTACTCCATCTACCATGTTACTGAAACAAAACTCAAACTCTGTATAAGGAAAAACAAAAATTGAAATGGTGAAGATACTTATTATAAGAAATCTGCTTAAGAAGTTTTTAGAAAATATAAGTTTTATAGATAGGTCCACTAACCTCCCAAAGTGATAAAATTACCAAATTTTGTGCATTCATTTTCTAAAGAAAGCAGAATAAACTCCACACAGATTGGAAAGCAATGACTATACCATATACTTTTGTGTGTGTGTGTGTGTGTAGTTATGCATATACATCTCTCCCTCTTTCTTTTTTTCTATATGTATATGCACCTATGTGACTACATGTATATAAAAGCTCTAGTGTGGATGACTGAGTTTGGTCTTCATGTAATACAGATAACTTTTTACAAAGAATTTACTATTTGAGAGAGAAAGAGTGTGTGTGCACGCACAAGTCGGGGTTAGGGGAGCAGAGGGGGACAAGTGGACTGTGTTGAGCAGGGAGCCTTTTGGGGGTCTGGGTACCAGGACCCTGAGATCATGGCCTGAACTGAAGTCAGAAGCTTAACCAACTGAGCTACCCAGGTGCCCCCAGATAACTTTTTTTTAATTATAGGTAAATTTGATATTAGAAATACTTAATATCTAAAATATTGGCATATTTTGGATGCTATTAGTAATTTGTAACCAGAAAACATCATGTGCAAATGGAGACCACATACTGAAAAAAACAGGTCAATAAACAAAAGAAGATTAAATAATACCATCAGAAAATGGGTAATTAAAATCTACTTTTAAAACAAAATTTATTTATAACACATGGCTACTTAAATAATAAATCACCAGCAAGTATTCATTGTTGTTATATAAGTGAGCCAAAGACTGCTCTGTATATGTTGGCTCCTGGGTTTATTTCTTCATGGCTGACTGAGATCTTGTAGCTAAAAAGTCTATGTTGGAGATGCTCCAGTTTTTATATATCAAATTATTTTAAAAATCACCCAAACAAGCAAATGTTTAGATACTTAGAACCTGCATACTTTTCATATAATGAGAAACGTCACCCAGTTATCTGTGATCCACCAATAAAATAATGTTTTTTAGTTCAAAGGCTCTAAAGGACACCATACTTGGGAGGGCTGAGACCCAGAGACTCTGCGCCATACTGCTGAGGGACATTGGTCAGACAGATAAGCCCACTCTTCAGTTTCTCGTCTCCTGGAAGTTCCATGACCTCCCTCCCCTTATCTGGAACATAATTTTAAATAAATATTCAGTGTGAGGGTAAATAGTTATAACTGTGAATAAAAACTGCATAAGCTTTAGCCTTGATGTCTGGGTAATAGATATATACATGTGAGAGTCAGAGATGTTGCTTTTTACCAAGAGCATTCTCCCAAAAGATATTAGGTTATGTATTCCTGTGCTATTATGGAAATCATCTGTTCTCTTTTAAAGACTTTGTTATTTATTTAATCAAGCACAAACAGAATGAAGACCCCTTTGAGACAACATGGAATTATTTTGCATTAAGGGATCAATAATGAGATACTTCACTGCTACTAAATAAAATAAAAATGAATAAAAATTTGCTAGAAGGAAAGGAACATAAAAACGATAATAGGGAAAATATAAGACTAAGTTTCCTGGAATACCATGAGTAATTCAACCCTACAAAGTGACATTCAAGTATCTGAATACACCTGGTGATTGTTGAATGGCCAGAAGATTTATACAAGGTCAAGAGATCAAGAGATAACTTTCAGAGAAAGGCTTGGGAAACTGGAAATACTTCTACATAAAAAAGAGGGCAGGGAGGAAATAAAGTGAGAGAGAGAGCTTCTGTACAGTTGCTAAGTTAATGTTACTTGGATTTATATATTCGAATATGTGTATGCATGTATATATAAAATGTGCATAGAATTTTATTATATTCATGAAAATTATAGTGATGCTAATTATAGAAGGTTTATGTGCCTGGGAATAGAAGAGAATATATGATCAACACTGAGGAATAACATAACATTTATTCCCAGTTATAATACCAGACTAAAAGGAGAATAACCATAAAAATCCTTAATCCAGATCCTCTTAGACAACCGAGCAATGTAAAATACAATTTTTAAAAATGCTCATGTATGTATTTGGGGTGAAATATTGAATATAATTGCAACATAAGAAGTAAAACCATCAAAAATGTGTTCTCTACCAAATAGTAAAGCCCAGTGGGTTTGATCCTGCAGAGTATCATCATTTTTGGAAGTAGAGTTTAGGTGAGCCCAGATGACATCAGAAAGCCAACCTGTTATAGACACTCTGATAAATTACAGAGTTACAAATTAAACTCCAGCTCTCAGCTCATAACCCCATCTCTTTTCCTTGATAACTGAGCAGGTAGTTTGTAAAAGGTTAAGAATACTTAACCTCGGAATTTCCCCACGGTCATCTGGTAGTTTCTGGTGTGGATCCGTGTGACAGGGCACACGCCTCTTACCGTTCAGTTTGCACGTGGGCATCCTGGCATCATTCTGCTAACCTCAGCTCTTTTCCCCTTTTCTCCTTTCTGGTTTGCCTGCAGTCCTTAACCCTTGATCTTTGTATCAGACGTGATCACCACTCTCTGTTTAACAAGATATCCACATTTAAATCTTATTCTCACTTTTAGAATACGTCTGGCTGTGTTATTTTTACACCTATCTTTCACATTAAGACTTTAATTCATTCCTCAAAATCTTGACACAAAATGAAAAGGTCTTTATTAGAAGAAAAAGGGGCACTTAGGTGGCTCAGTTAGTTAAGTGTCAGACTCTTAATCTCAGCCTAGGTCTTAATCTCAGGGTTGATAGTTCAAACCCTGTGTTGGGCTCCACATTGGGCATGGAGCCTACTTGAAAAAAAAAAAATAATAGAAGAAAAAGAAAATAATCTCATTAATTTGAAGGGGAAATTGTGTTGCATTTTATGGCAACCCTAAATACTGAGGAAATTTTCACCGTCTTTCATTGCATTATTAAAATAAACTTATACATGTAAGAGACAACAATTTCAAAGGAGATAAGTGCAGATTTGCATGTAAGAATTAATATAATGGTGTTTATTGACCAGCCAAAGGAGAGAGAGGAGAAAAGACATGAGAGATTATAAAAGGGGCAGGGTGGGTCATTTGTCGGGAGGTGTGATGGATTTCAGACAGGCGGAGGCATTCCACATAAGTCAGTCAAGCTAAGGATAATTTTCTTTTCACTGAAACTTGAACGCTTAGCAAGAGTTCTGATGCAAAAAGCTTGGGGTTAACCAAACAGAGGTGAATTCTTTGGGTCAAAGAAGTGCACAATGGATTTTTGTTTGTCTTCTCTAAGTTTAAATTTATACATCTTAAAACTCACTTTGTATAAGAACACAATTTCACACAATGTGTAACTGATTCAGAACTTGTTTTTATATTTGCGTTGGGGGGAGAAACATTCAGGACAACTCAGAAGATATATATATATATATATATATATATATATATATATATATATATATATATATTAGTTTCTCTCTCTCTTTAATTATATTTACCTTTTCCCTAGTGGATAAAACTTTCTCACTTTATTTGAATATTCATGAAATATTTTTTCTTTACATTGTGGGACTTTTGACTATCTTGTATATAGAGTGCTCTCACACACCAGGTAATAATGTAGAAGACAATTATCGGGCAAAATAATGAGTAAAGGCTAAAGTCTTCTTAAACACAGAAATAGCATACATATGAAACAAAACAAAACAAAATAAAATGAAAAAAAAATTAAGAGTTGAAGAAAATGGTACTTTTTCCACTTTTTTCCTCGTATACCTATGAAGAGCAAAATCCTTTGGTTCATTCAAATGGGATGAAATTTTTGCACTTGTATATATACATATTCTCATAAGATAATTGTTAGCATAAATTGATGAGGGTGGATTTGCCCCCCGTTACAATGCTAAAGATATCACTTTTTTAGAAAATTTGTTTATATCCTGTGGATTTAAATGCACATAAGCTCTTACTTAAAAAAAAAAAAAATCCCTGTTACTGAACAATGGCATATATTTTCAGTACTTGTTATAACTAAAATTTAACTGGAGGCAAATCCATACTTCTCATCTTGAATAAAAGACTGAAGTTTTTTTGTTTGTTTCATTTTATTTTCATTTTTGGAGAACCCTAGGTGTACTTGAATGTGTCCATGATTACTGGTTGCTTGATCATCAGGATGACTGACTTGTCTTTTCCAACGGTACCATGTACTTGCTTTCCTAGCTCTGTTCCTGTAATTAAGAGTCCCTTAAAAAAAAAAAAAAAAAAGGAGTCTCTTTGATATTTATTCTTCTGTTCATTGAGTGCATACCTGGTTAGAAATGAAACTGGGGATTTCATATTCTTAATTAGGAGAATTGCCATAAAATTAATTTGAAATCTTAGAAGAACATTCTGTGGCCCTGAATAAATGTAACTGGATTAGTAAGCAGGAAAAAATAGTTAATAAAAACTAATACAGAGTTTGGAAATTCTTAGAACAAAAAATAATACAAGCTCTAGTCAATTGACCCATCTGGAGCTAGTTGGTAGCTGATAAAGGTGAAGAAAAACATCAAGTTTATATATTTGTTCATTTTTTTTAAATTTACTTGAAAGAGAGTGAAAGAGAGGAGAGAGAGAGATCACAGGGGGAGGGGGAAAAGCAGACTCCATGCTGAGCAGAGAGACTGATACAGGGCTCTATACCAGAACCTTTAGATCATGACCTGAGTCGAAGGCAGACTCAACCAACTGAGTCACCCAGTGCCCAATCAAGTTTATATTTGGGGCACAGCTATCACAGATTTGGACCTTTCTTTCTCTTACCATTTATTGTGTAAACGATTCAAATGTAAAGATAAACTCAAGTTGATTAATATGAGTGATGTAATTTTGTTAATAATTATCTTTTTTTTTAAAAATATTCTTGCTTATTTCATCTAGATTTTTAATTATTGCTCTTCTTTATTTTATTTTATTTTATTTTATTTTATTTTATTTTATTTTATTTTATTTATTTGGAAGATAGAGAGTGAGAACATGAGAGGGGAGAAGGTCAGAGGGAGAAGCAGACTCCCAGTGGAGCTGGGAGCCTGATGTGGGACTCTATCCCAGGACTCCAGGATCATGACCTGAGCCAAAGGCAGTTGCTTAACCAACTGAGCCACCCAAGTGCCAAATTACTGCTCTTCTTAGCAAAGCTTTTTATTTATCTACATTATTTCAATAAACATATCATGGCAAAATTGAGGAAATGAAGTTAGTCATTCATAGTACAGTATATATAAAGGGGTTTCATTCCTTGATGCCCCAAATTAATGTTCTCAATATGTTTGCTCTGTTAAAGTACAATCTTAGAATCATTATTCATTAATAATTTAGTAATGTTAGTGAAGCAAACGCCTTTCTTGCAGATTTTAAAATAGTGTCTGGTTATTAGGCATAAACTAGAATGTCCCAGAAATTAATGAATTCTAAATTCTAACTGGTGTTGGGTTACAGTTGGGTTTTTTTGGGTATATATTTATTGATTTGTGTGTCAGTTTCCAAAATAATATATATTTTTTGCATCATGCATTTTCTGTAAGTGCTTTTGTTTTAAACTTGTCTTATATTTTTGGCATTATTTCGGGATACCTGATTTCTGGCCCGATTTTTAAAAAATTTTGTCATCTTTCTTCCATCAGAAATCCTTGTCATTGTAGATGAAGTGTATGTATTCACTATCTCACTGACAGTAAATGATACACTGTCGCTTAGGTAGTTGGTGATTGCTTTACTCTGCCTTCTACTATGCATGACTTTCAAAATTGTTGCACACTTTGTAAGAAAATAGAACTTGTCACAGAAATTTTAAAATGAAAATATGTATCTAGAATTATTATTCTTTATTTTTTGTGTGAGAAAGAAAATGGTGCGAGGAGTTACAATAGGAATTTGATCTAGCCTGATCACTGCCTTACATGTATGGCGTTTTCCTTGTTCTTTTCTTCCCCTGAACTTACCTTAACTCCAGATTTTTTATTCCATGGTATCCTTGGTGTATTCATTTTACAGTGTATTGAAGAGGTTTTTAGAGTTTTATCATGGCTTGGGCTCTCACCTGTGAGAGCACACAGAGCTGTAAATAGTCACAAATTAAAAAAAAAAAAAAAAAACCTGAATAGCACATTGGAAGTGTGATACTTGCCTGCTCCCCTGTGTAGGAGGCAGTGAGTGTGTCCTGTCCAGGGTCCCCACGAGACAGCCCAGCGCAGCCCCCACTGCTGTCTGTGGTGACTGTTGATGCCTCATACTCTGGCTGTCCCCTACCCTGGATCATTGCCCTATGCTAATCATCTCTCTTGTTGGAAGGGTTTAATTATTATTTCCATTTCTCTGATACATATCTATTTCATACTATCTATTTCTCCTTTGATGGTTTTTGGTAGTTTCTATCAAGAAATTGGTCCATTTCATCAAATATCAAGTATAAAATATGTAGACATAAAGTTTTCTTAAACCCTTCTGCTAACTTTAATGTCCATGGGGTTAGTAGCGCTGGCTCCTCTTTGTGATTTTGGCAATTTCTTTTTCTTGGTTGGTCTACTTAGAGTTTAGTCAATTTTATTGATATTTTTAAAGAACCGGTTTTGATTTTGGTCATTTTTCTCAATTGTTACTCGGTTTTTCTTAAGTATAGGAATAATAATTTTATGTTGCCCTTTTCTGAGTTAAAATTGACAAGTAAGTTGTAATATATTTAACGAGTACAACATGATGATTTGATATACATATGTAATGTGAAATGATTCCCACAATCAAGTTAATTAAAACTCCATCATCAGAGTTTCCTTTGTGTCTATGACAGAGAATGCTTAGCTACTCTCTTAAATTTCAGGTATAGTCACCTTGCTGTATGCTAGATCCTCAGTACTCACCGGTCTTAAACTTAGGCCCAACCTCTCTCCATATTTCCTACTCCTCAAACCCTTGGAAATCACCATTATAATCTGTTTCCACAAGTTAGCAGTCTTTCATTTTAGATTTCCCATATAAGTGATACCAAATCGTGTAAGTTTTTCTCTATTTGGCTTATTTCTGCTATCTACTGTAATGCTTATTATTACTTTTGTTTCTCCTTGCTTTATGTGTAATTCTTCTTTCTTTTCATGAGATAGAAGCTTAGATTATGGCTTTTACTGCATTCTTTTTTTTTTATTATTATGTATACATTTAATGCTGTTTTCCCTCTAAGTACCACTTTATCAGCATCTCACAGGTTATGATGTTATATTTTTTAGCATTTCACAAATTTTGATGTTATATTTTTATTTCAGTTCAGTTCTGTTTTTATAATGATTTGAGATGATGTGTTTTGTAAAAGTGTTTTGTTTAATTTCCAAATATAAGGGTTTTTCTCTCTAGCTACCTTAGTGATTTCTAGAGTAATTCTACTATGGCCTAAGAACATACTTATAATTTTAAAAAATGTGAAAAAATGTTCTTATGGCCTAGAATATGACCTCACTCCATGAATGTTCCTTGTGTTTGAGAATAATGTGTTTTATGCTGCTTTGGGAATGCTATAAATGTTTGTGTGTGTGTGTGTGAGAGAGAGAGATTTGTTCTGCTTAATGCTATTAGAGCTTTCCAGTTGCATACTTTAGTAAATTTTGGAATGTTCTTGGCCATTAATATTTCAAATACTTATTGTGCTCCATTTTTCATCCTTCTTTTCCTTTTAATATTTCTTACATGTATATCATACATTCTGAAATTTCCCAGGATTTGAATGTTTTGGTCTTTTTTTTTCTTCAGCCTTTTTTCCTTTCACTTTTCAGCTTGGGATATTTCTCAGTAATCTGTCTTCCAACTCATGGATTCTCTGCTTGACCATGTCATGTCCACTGGTGAGCACATTGAAGACCATCTTCATTTCAGCTCCAGTTTTTGATTTCTAGGAGTTCCATTTGATTTTTTTCTTGGAGTTTATCTCTTTCTGCATACATTACTTACATGTTCTGGTATGGTTTTTACTTGTTCTTTACAGTGCTTAACCTACTAAAAAATGATTATTTGAAATTCCCTGTCTGAAATCTTCCTAACATGTGTGTCATATCTGAGTCTGGTTCTGATGTTCACTTTTGTGTCCTCATACTAATTTTCCCTTGTCTTTTGTTAGTTTTGTAGTTTGTTGTTATTGTTGTTGTTGAAAATGGGATATGTTGCATGAGTTAATAGAAACTGAGTAAATAAGACTTTTGCATGAGGATTTAGGAGTCGACTTACATTTCCTATTTGTTGTAGTTACAGGTAACAGAGGTTCCACATCCTCTTATTCCCTGTCTCTTCATCTCTCTTATCTGGGGCATTCCTATATTTTGCTGCTAAGAGACAGTCTGTGTATCACAATCCTTTTACTATAATGCATTGTTGTGACCTGGAGCCTTGTGATGGGGTCATAAGGTATCTGGAATTATAGTTCTTTTTTTTTTTAAAGATTTTATTTATTTATTTGACAGAGAGAAATCACAAGTAGATGGAGAGGCAGGCAGAGAGAGAGAGGGAAGCAGGCTCCCTGCTGAGCAGAGAGCCCGATGCGGGACTCGATCCCAGGACTCTGAGATCATGACCTGAGCCGAAGGCAGCGGCTTAACCCGCTGAGCCACCCAGGCGCCCTGGAATTATAGTTCTATGATATTCTGATTAACTCAGTCTTTTAGGGGATTGTGTCTTGGTGCTAGGGACTTTGCAAGTTTTTCTGTCTTTTCTTCACTCCTGTAGTTTGTGTCCCCTGCCTTCTGCTTTCTTAGCAGACTACAGTGTTCCTAATTTATTTCTTAGAATCTCATTCGTTATTGAATACATCATTGTTGTCCCCTTCTCTCCCTCACGTAGAGGAGATGGGAAGACTGGAAGAGGCCAGAGTGAGGACACATTCATTACAGCTAGCTGGAAAGATTTCAGAAGCATGCTTTGGTGAATCTGGCAAATTCTTTTCTCCTAAAGTAAAAGTAATTCTTTTCTCTTTTTGCTAAAGAGAAGTCTCTGAGCATGTTTCACAATTACTCTTCTTCTTCTATGAGGCCACAGAGGGAACTTTCTCAGATCGATGCCTTGAGAACCTGGTGCGGTTCATGGAGGGAAAACCCAGTAAACTGTAGAGGCTCCCCTAAGACAGTAACCTGTAGGAGTTTCTTATTTTCATGCTAATCCACACTTAGCTTCCATTAGTTCGCTAAAATTACTATTTAGGTGTTCCTATCAATTTATTGCTCCAGTGACTTCCAATCCAGATAAATAGGTTTCAGTTGCTGGTCTCTTTGGGTACACAGGACTCTCAGACTTCAGGATAGCAATTTGCGTGGCCAGTTCCTTTCTCTGATTGGTAGAGGAAACACATTGATTTCAGTTTCTCCAACTGTTTCTTGTTTTAGTAATGGGAGAGAAAACTCCCTAGATTTATCCCTGTTGTTGCTGGAGCCAGAAGTCTTGAGCTGTTTTCAAGGAGGACAGCTCTGTCTTTGGAAGATGTGATCATTTATCAGAACCCTAGGGAGTCTCTGTTAATTCTCCAGTGGGTTTTTCGAGAACCATATACCAAATACATCTACCATCGTTCTATATCTTGGATCACATACCCTAAGGAGTAGTGCAGATGGTACCATAGCTTGGAGCTATTTGATTGCCTTCTCTTTTCCTGGTGCCTATTTGAAATGGGCAGTTTCCTGAGTCTGTGAAGAGTGGATCAAAACTCCCCAAGTGTAACATTTGGAAATTGAAAACATTTGAAATTCTACCAAACTGTGTGCCTTATTATTATTTGTAGAAAGTGTGAGGTACAGCATCTTTTGAATGTAGATATGCTGGCATGTCTTAGGAACCTGGAATCCATCACCAAATATGGGTCTTATCTCCTACCCGCTGGCATGCATGTGTGTTATTTAGTGCTCATTCGTGTTCACCAGGTCTATTAGCTTATTGTCATCTGTATATTAACTAGCATGATATTCTTTGGAAGGTCACCGTGATTAAGATCTCTTTATACCGTATTATAATGGATCTCTTTATACCATACAATAATATAACTATAGAACCAATTATAATATTCATTAATATCTCTTTATACCGTATTATACCATGATTAAGATCTCTTTATACCGTATGTAATGCCATATACCATTTATTATATATAAAATATATAACATTATAATGGAAAGTAGAACAATTAAGATACCCCTGAGTCCAGGCAGGAAAGATATTCTTCTTTTCTTGCCATGCAGTGGCAGCTTGCTTTTGATCTGTCCTCTTCATGTATACTGAGAAGAAAATATTTAATAAAACAAAAGCTATATGCCAGGTGTCTGAAGCCATGCTTGTCTGTTCTGATAAGCATACAATATCCAAGATGACAACTGCAATTGAGGTATGACCTGTTTATGATAATCATCGCGCACAACCAGTGAGCATGGTCCATCTGTTTTTTCAGTGTCCACAGAGGAAAATTAAATAGGGCGATGGTAGAACTTCTATCACTGCATTTTTCAAATATTTGAAGGTACGTTAATTTCTGTGACCTTAACTTTTGATTTACTGTGTATGTGGAGGGGGAGGGCAATTTTATGGTCTTTCACTCGATGTTTTGTGATGGAGTTGCCCTTGTTTTTCAGCCAGGGAATCAGTGCGTTTCTACCAGCTGCCAAGGATATATCTATTTCATTATCCTTAAAAATGAGAACAAAACAAAACAAGTTGCAAAGAGGTTCCATTAGTTTCTTATTGATAGTGTGACTTAATTTGTGACTTGAAACAAGACCAAAATTATTTTCTTACATTTCTGGAGATCAGGAATTAAGAATGGATCTTACAAGACTAAAATTAAGGTGTTGACCTCAAGTGAGTTCTTTTTTGAGGCTTTAGGGGAAAATGTCTCTTATTCTCTTTCCAATCTTTAGAAGCTTCCTTCATTCCTTGGCATGTGGCCCTTTTATCAGTTTTACCACTACTCTCAACATCACCATTCTTTTCTCTAATTCTGACTTTCCTGCTTCATTTTTCTCTTAGAAGGACATTTTGGATTACATGTAGCCCAAACCAATAATCCAAGATAGTCTCACTATCTGAAACTTTAATCGCATCAGGTAGGCCCCTTTTGCCATGTATGGTAACATATACACAGATGGCAGAGATTAGAGCTTGGGCTTTGGGGAGGGAGCATTCTTCCTACCGGAGAAGTCATTGGCTCCATTGGATTCACTGATTTGTGCCAAAATTCTATTTATCACCTAGATTTTTCATTTCCAATCTCCTTATAAAGACATGATAGAATTTCAGTCCTCTTGGTATTAGTTCTGTATTAATCCTTGTATTGAAAAGACCTTGAAAATATTGGGACTCTCCTCTTCTCAGTGACATTTTGCTTTGGTGAGTGGATTGAGAATCTGGTTGGGAAGGAATGTATAGTGAGTATATTTATGATGTGCAATGTCTCACCTCAAGCTGATCTGGCCTTTTCTTCATCCTGGATCAGTACTGACTAAATCTGGAACCTGGACAAGAAGCCATAATTTTTCATTGTAGTGACTGATTCTTTCACCTTCTCTGTGCCAACTTTCATTTTTGTTTTCTTATATAAATAAATCAAGCAACACTGTCATTAGCTATTTTCCTATCTCAGTGCTAGAAACTCCAAAATCTATTACCTACTGCCATAAACAGTTGCAAGTAAAGATACCCTGTTTCCCACTCTGGCCTTGCTGGTCATTTTGAAATTATGCCCACCTTAGCCTTAGTGTTAAAGACTGTTCCTTCGCCCAATGTCATTCTGAGATAGCCAATGACATCTTTCCTACTGTTATTTGAGAGCCTACCTCTGTGGCAGAATATGTGGTTAGTAGGGAAAAGGCATTCTGGAGCTTCTCAGGAATCTCAGCACTTTCCTCAATAGTCCAAAAATTTTTGCCTTAATAAAAATAGGGTTTTCTGGACTATCCAAGTAAATATTATCAGATGGTGGGATTATCCAAGTAAATATTATCAGATGGTGAGACCCTAAAAATAGGGTTACTGGGCTATCCAGTAAATATTATAAGGCCAAATATGATAAATTAAGCCTAACATTCCCACTTTTATCAATATTTTTGGACACCAATATAAGGAAGTTCTGGTTTCTCCATTGAATTTAATAGACATTCATTCAGTGCATCTTTTAAGTAACCATCTGAGAAACTATCGGTCCCAACTTCAGGTGTCTTTGCCAAAATATTCACAAGTGAGTGCCTTTTCTTTTTTTCTTCCTTTCTTTCATCCTTCCTTCCTAGGTTCTTTCCTTCCTAAGATTGTTTTATTTATTTGAGAGAGAGGGCAAATATGCAGGAGTAGAGGGAGGGGCAGAGGAAGAGAGAATCTGAAGCAGTCTCTCCACTGAGCACAGAGCCCAGCATGGGGCTTGATCTCAAGAGCCTGAGATCAGGTCTTGAGGTGAAATCAAGAGTCAGAGGCATAGCTGAATGAGCCACCAGGTGACCCGAGTGACTGCCTTTTCTGTCAATACTGAATCCCTATGCCGTCCTTCTGTTCTGCGTTCTGAAGTTCCTTTGGTGACTAGGTCATTTTGTCCTAGAGCAGGGTTTCTTTTTGTCTGCTTAGGCTAAACTGAGCTACAAGTGTGGGCATATAGCAGCAAGAAAAGGAAACAGATGGATTTTGAGAACAAAAGTCATTTACAGGACACTTACTTGAAGTGAGATTATGTGGTTTAAAGGCGAGGAGTATTGTTTGCCTCTGGTAAAGGGAAAAGTGATATTTCGGGGCAATTTGGGAATTCAATATTTTCAGGCATCGGTGTCCTATACACTGTGGATTTAGAAGTCAATTCTATAAGCTTCCATCTGAATAATATTTAAAAGCAGGAGAAGACCATATGCTTGATTTTCTACAAAAATGCATATACACATGCATGCATACACACACATACATATTTAAGAGCTAATATAAATTAATATAAAATAAACTTTGAGCATTTGAAGAAACATTACTCTGAAGAAAAATATAGTATATTCAGTGATTGAGAGGAAATGTATACTTCTGATGATAGTTATCAGTAATGGAAAAATAATTTGAAATCATCTCTTCAATATTAATAATAAACACTTCAGCATATATTTTCTGAAAAATAGAAATAGTCTTTGCTGAATCTTAATAAGATAGAAGAGATATAGAAGAAATGAAAATTAAACAACGAGGTTTAAAGGCAAAGTTAGGAAGCTCAGACAAAGGTATTGTACAAAATAAGTAAAAAACTTAAGTGGAACAACTTATTGGATAACACAAAGAACAAAACTGCCTGTGGGAGAATTCAGAGGAGTGAAATGAACACAAAGCTGAAACTTTTTCACAGGGTAAAGGCAAAGGAGTAAGAGATTGAACAGTGAAGAAAGTCAAAGATGTAGAGAAAGGTAAGTAGATATCAAGGTCAATGCTACATTTTCTAAGGTGGGAACTAGATGCATATGAACTGATATTTAAATGTTGTAACTGATGTAATTGAAAACATCTTTTTGGAATGGAATAAGAGGACTATATTGACTGGAAGAATTAGTTTTCTCTAAAAAATATAATTTGGAATTAATTCAATAGAAATTGTTTCCATTTGGTTAGTTTAGCCACCATAGAGAGAAATACAGTCAACACATTTTTTTTTTATCAATGCTGACCCAAGATAAAATAACTTTGCTAAATTTTTGAGCAAAAAAATGCAAGTAGGCTAGGTAAAACTCAAGTAGTTATCAGGCAGCAATATCTCAAAAAATGCCATAGACTTTTATAGATACCAATAGGCAAGAGAAAAAAGTGCATAGTTAATTTATTGAATGATGTATTCCTTCTGTTTTTTCTGACTTTCATTTTAATTTTCTAACTGCATCAAACTTCTTATGTTTTTAGGTTTGTAATACAGACATTTGGAATAATTCAGTTGAAATTGCTAATGCATACCTTATACTGTTATATTTAAGAATATATTATATACATAATTAAATATCCTAATTTAATAAGGTAGTTTCTAAAAATGCCTTGCAGAATAACATAAAATCCAAAAGTGTATTAGTCACCATTTAATCATTATATAATTTTGTCAACATTTTTTGGCCCTGTTTGGGTGAATATAATGACTGATTTTTTTTTTTTTTTTTTTTTTGGTCTACTGGAAATAACTCTAACATCAAAATTCTACAAACAAAAATATCTGAAGCAATCATCATCAAAATACATTAATATCAATGTATTAATTTGCATGCTCAAGATACTTAATTTGCATTATTATGAGATTGGAATATCTAAAACAGAATTGAGTAAATTTGACTAACTCTGATTCAATTTTAAACTTTAAAATAGTAAAACTTAAATCAAAATACTGTTAGTTGTAGCCAACTATATTTTAGGTCAGATTACTCTCTCCCTTTTATTTTGTGAAAACAATAACTATGTTAGTGTCTCTTTCAAAATCATATTACTTTTTCAAACTCTGATTTCATACTCTGAGCATCTATTATGATGCATCAAGGTTAATGTTATGATGATGACTTCTATAAATTGATTGTTTTCAGAAGACAGTTTAAATAGCCTTAATAATTTGTATTAAGCTACAATTAAGCATGGTACTTGTGTTATATTTTGTTGCATAGTAATGTATCTTTACAAACTTGAATGACATTGTATAAATCAGAAATGCACATTATGGACTGTAGGGATGTAAAAGTCCTACAACCTTAGAGTTAGTAGGATTCCTAATTTTTAATTAAAGAAAGAGTAAACAAATTAGTATTCTATATGTTGTTCCCAAATGCCAAATTTAACATGAGGAACAAAGATGCATGGGAGTATTGCCTTGATTTCTATCTTTACCATTCTTCATTTCTACTCCCTTTCCTCCATATTATTCCTAAGGCTCATTAGATTCTCAGACTCTGCCTCTAATTTTTGTCTCTTCTTTGCTAGATTTTCTTAATATTTTACACACCCAAAATTCCACTAGCATTTATTGCATGATGAATTATCTGTTTATGTATCTGGTTCACCTGGACTCTAAATCCACATATTTCTTGTCCCAGTAGAAGCTCTCGCCATACTTTTGCAAATACCATATTCCCCCATTTTAGTTCTTTCAGATATTACCCTTTTAATTTATCCTGCAAAAACAAAAAGAAAAGCAGGCCAGCAGATTAATTTTCCCCAAAGTATAGTTATATGCATTCCTTATTGAACTTTCCCATGACGTATTGTGTCCTTCAGTTTAAATGAAGTTATGTCAACAAAGCATTCAGCAGCCTCCATAATCCCCACCAACACAATCTCTGAATATTGCCTCTCACAGTTCTCTCGCCCTGACCAACATGCTAGGTCACATGTAAATATTCATATATTGGAGCCAGACATCTGGTGCTCCAATTATTTAGGGAGTTAATGTTTAGGTTTATTTCTGTTACCCTTTATCAATATTTTAAGACGCTGATGTTATAAAAAGAAACTACATGAATCTTTCCTTGATCATTTTGCCCTATAATTTTTTTTTCTCTTCTGAGCTTCCACTTGACTTTGTATGAATGTAATGTAATTCCTCATAATTTGGTTCGCATCATCTTTCTTCTGTAATACAAAGACAAACAGTTATAAGACTTATTTTGACATTCTATACAGAGTTAATGTTTTTCTTTTTATTAACATACTCATAAAAACATGAATGTGAGTGGAGTTTATAGTACTATGTATTTGAGAACGTGCATAAATTTGAGAATAGCAAAAACAATACAGGATACACAAGATCTTCCACTCATCAAACCAGAAAAGTACAACAGTATTCTTGTAGATTATGTGTTACTTTTCTCTTATTCCTACTAACAATATGTAAATTAACATTATATTTTTTCTAGATTTAACCAAATTTTAGAATTTACATTTCCACTGTTGTGTAAATTGATTTTCTATCCACTATCATATTTTTACAAATTTTAAATTTTTAAATCTGTATTCATTATAAATTGATGGTCAAATTATTCAGGTTTCTATACTTTGAATTATATTCTTAATTAGCAAGATAGAAAATTTATTCCAAAGGTATAGATTCAAACAACTATTAATTACACACTGTTTAATAATTTTATAGATCATGTGATTATAATTTAAATTGCTTGTTTACATTATGACAAATCATCCCTAAAATTATCTGATGTATGTATTCACCCACACATTTTCATGTTTCCCCACCACCACCCTCCAGGTTTCAGAGGTATAATTCAAATACAACAAAAATCCACTTTTATTTTATTATTTTTTTTAATCTTTTGAATTTTCAGACTTGTGAATGCTCTGTTCATTTACTGTGTCTAAAGCTAAGTCATCTAAGTGTGTATGGGAATTTAAACTGCATTAAAATTACAGTTACAACAAAAGTCCACTTTTTAAGTGTACAAATCGATTAGTTTGGGCATATATATCGCCTTGCGAAATCTGGTTTTGAAATATTTAGACAAATATTTGTTATCTGTTCCTAAAACATAGAGAAAGACCAAATGCCAAATACATAAGTATCTGTCCACTGCTGTGAAAGAGAGTGAACACAAGGTATGCCAATTAGGTTCCTTGCTGTTTTTGAACCTATTTTCTGTTTGCTCACTGCCGAACTTTCGTTTACCGTGTTCCCTCTGTCAAAATCCTCCTACCACAATATCCAACTGTCAAAATGCTCCCTGTTTGTCAGTGGCTAAATGCGATCCCCGCTACTCGTCGGAGCCCTTCTGTATGTCCTCACCAAGAAGTCCTACCATCCATTCTTAAGCCCCCATAGTGTGCAGGCTCACAGCCTTTTTTGTGTAACTTTTGAACATTTACCAAATACTATTTTCTAAGGAAACCGTGAATTTATGGTCCTTTCCAATAGAACACATTTAGAAATTAGCTATAAAAGGATAGCAGTTTATTTACATTTATATACCATACCGTTTATGTAAATAAGTGCATGCATCAATTTATCAGTCACGTTGGGCTACCCTAACAACTTACTATAGGCTGGTTGTCTTTACTTGATCTTAGCCGAAAGGCCAAGAAGCAATGTATAGGCTGGTAGTCTTAAACAACAGACATTTATTTTATCACCGTTCTGGAGGGTAGAAGCCCATGATCAGGTTGCTGGTGAATTTGTTTTCTGGTGATTGTTCTCTTCTTGGTTTGTAGATAAACGCTTTCTCATTGTGATGACCTCTTTCCTATGTGCACAGATGGAGAAAGAACTCAGGTGTCTCTTCCTTTTCTTGTGAGGACTTCAGTTCCATGGGATTAGGGCTTCAAACCAATGACCTCATTTGACCTTAATTACCTCAGTAAAGGCCCGATCTCCACATGTAGTCACATTCAGGAGAGATGTTTAACATTTGAGTTCTTTGGGGCGATACAATTTACCCCATAATAATCAGCAAAATATTGATTCACCTCACCATGCATAATTATTTTAGGTTCAGATTTTTTAAAAAATAATTTAGACTTTTCTAAACAGAAAATTATCAAACCAAAACAATCTTTTGTTTACAGCATGATCTATCACTTAATGTAACAGATCTTGGCAAATATGCTTTTCAGTAGATCCTGCTGGACCATGTGTCACATGTACTTAATAATACCTTAGCTGAGTCCACTAGTGATTACAACATGCCCTAGGGAAACTAGAAAGGCGGCAGATAAGGCAATACTGGTATTCAGGAAATAATTTCTTTACATAAAGGAAACACACAGCGTTAATTCACATAACTTGATAGTTTGAGAATATTAAACTTGGCACTATGATAGCCTGCAGGAAGCTGACATACCATTTATTTTTCATTACAGTTATCTACTACTTACTTAATTTTATTAAATATTTCTGAAATTATTTTACATATGCACAAAAATGTTCTTTCAGGGTTTTGTTTTGTTTTGTTTTGTTTTTAACAAAAATTCTGGGAAGAAGGAAATAGGTATAGCCCCTCCCTTCACAAATAATTACTTGGGATATTTTTGTAAAAATACATGTATGCTGTTATATAAACTAGGTAAAATACCACTTGGTTGTGGGATCATAGATAAATTCTAATGTCCCTAACATCAGTGCGTTTTTTTTTTCTCTTTAACTCACCAAATACTTGAAATTGAAGGCATACAATAGATCATAGAATCCATTCACTCCATCAATACCCAATTTTAAGATAAGAAAACTGAGTCTATTGATATGTTTAAATGACCTGCACAAGACCATATCACCTGAACAACAGTAGCTCCCTGATGAAGCATAAGGCAACCAGTTCACAATCTTCAAATCTTTTCATTAGCTTTGCTGTATTCCTGACATGGGGATAGTGGACTGTCTTGTAACTCCTCACCCAAAAATGATTGATCTAAGATACTTTCTGATATTTTATACTTTCTTTGGAGAAAGGTTGGTGAATCTTTTTTTTTTTTAATTTTTTATTTTTTATAAACATATATTTTTATCCCCAGGGGTACAGGTCTGTGAATCACCAGGTTTACACACTTCACAGCACTCACCAAAGCACATACCCTCCCCAATGTCCATAATCCCACCCCCTTCTCCCAACCCCCCTCCCCCCAGCAACCCTCACTTTGTTTTGTGAGATTAAGAGTCACTTATGGTTTGTCTCCCTCCCAATCCCATCTTGTTTCATTGATTCTTCTCCTACCCACTTAAGCCCCCATGTTGCATCTTTAAAAAAAAAAAAAACAAAATATGAGCAACTTGTACTTCTCTCCAGGACAGAGGAATAGAGATTTGTTTTACCTCCTCGTAAAGGATATTGCCACTGAAAAGAGAAAATGTGGTGTGCCTTACACCATGATGGATGGAGGAGTTCAAGGATGCAGTGCAGTAAAGGGGAAACCAGAGTGATCCTGGCAGTTTTCCTGATCTGAGATGATAGAGTTAGGTGGTCAGGCATGCTCCAGCAGCTGGAGTTGGCATGCTGGAATCATGCAGCTGAGGAGTAGAGAGAAAGACAGATCCGGAGATCTGCACAAGGAGGCTCTTAAAGTCTTCCCTTGAATTCTGATCAGTGTGTGCAGGGGAGGAAACCACCTAAGGCTAGAAGGCTACTCTTGAGAGGAAAGAGCCCCCTGAAAGAGGAAGAGGAAATAATCCTCAGAGCCCACAAGCACTTGCAGTGGTCTTTGTTCCTACCAGCTGCAGAAGAAAAACAACAAATCTTGAGGAATTGAGTAGATTTTTCAGAATGGCATTGACTCATTGGGATAAGATTAGACATTAAGGCTGTTCTTAATAAATAAAATTTAAATAAAATTTTAAAATAAGCTTCAAAAGGATCAAACTATATCCACATGCTTTAATTGTACACCAGAAAAAATTTCCACAATATGAAGAGGAATACAGAACTGTGCAGAACTAAGCAAAGTAAAATTCACAATGCCAGGCATGTAGTTTAGAAAAAAAAAAAAAAAATCCAGGCATACTTTTGTATATAGATATGTTTTACATGTCATTTTCTCCCTTGTTATGGATATAGAGAAATGCAATTTTTATTAGTATATTGACTTTTATCCTTCTACTGTGGTATTTAACTTTTCAAAAATGATCTTGCTTCAGGATTCTTGGTCCCCAGACATTTACATGCCTCACTTCTTTACTTAATTCTTGTCTCTCTTTAAATGTCACCTCCTCAAATGATATCTTCTTTAAAAAGTTTTAGTTGAATACATCTGTCATGTCTCTGCTTTATTTTTTTTTTTACCATACCACTATTTATTTAATATATTATAAACCTTTTTTTGTTTGTTTCTGTAACCCACTAAACTATAAGTTCAATAAGGACAATAACTTTGTTTCCTTTTCCATTGAATCCCCAGAGTCTAGTGCTGGAACATGGCAAGGATACAATGATTATTTGTTGACTGAATAAATCAGTCAGTAATTGGATGGTTGTGGTTTCTGTGGTCAGTTCAAAAACAGATACAGACTGATCTAATGATTTTCAGACTACCTAAAGAGTCAATTCTAAATAGTTTATAGAATTAAAAAAAAAAAATAAATGAGACTTGTGTGTGTGTGTGTGAATTATAGAATTGCTTTTGGAATGTAATTCCCAGATCAAAAGATCCAGCTATTTATCTATTTCTTTGATTCTGGCTATAATCAAAAAGATGATCAAAAGATGAATAAAGCACCCATCCAAGTAAGCAAACATACACATGATTATAAAATTATACCTATTGTACAATAATAAATATAAATCTGAAATAAGCATATGAGATTTTTAAAAGTAGTTCAAAAGAAGCTTAAAATCATGAATTGAACAGTAACAAATATACATCTACATACAGTCCATAGATGAATTTATATTTAAATATGTAAGAGTGTTGAGATAAAAGTAATAAATGCAAATGTCCAGTAAGATACCATAAGACAATGTTAGAGAATAATGATCTGTAAAGTCCTGTTCTTAAGAATATTTTTATGAGTTCTACTTACAATACATCTAAGACGCAAGAATCTGTTCTCTGTTAAACATAACAATTATCCATCCATGAAGTTTATAAAAGGGACTGAAAGCATTATGAATGACAATAATCAAGAACTTCAAGGCAAAATGGACTAGTTGCTATGATTAAATAAGTTCCCCAAAATACTTTGTACTCAGTACAAAAATGAAAGCAAATAAATGGTTGTTCGATAGAAAGCAATAGTGTAATAGAATTTATATTGCCTAATCAATACAGATGTCTACTACAGAGTTCTACTTCTTTATGCCCACATATGTATTTCTCTATATTTGTAAATATTGTAACTGTGGTAAATATGTTTCAGTGATAAGGCTGACACATTCATATGAGATTTTAGGAAGAATATTACTGATTTTATCCTTAATGACTTGAATCTATGATAGAGCCACTATTGTCCAAATTAAATTAATGAAACTTTTAGCTATATTTTTCATTAGCTAGACTCACTCCTAATGTTCACAGGTGTTAAAAGCTTTCTGACTATTGAACTGCCATTTAATATACTATGTGCCAAGGAAAATATTCCATCCTAGCTCTCCTCTAGACATATTTAGATATGATCAGCAGAAAGAAAGCTCATTATAAAACGTGTAACCTTCAGTTTTCAAAAGATAAATCTTAACTCCGGTAGCAAAAACCCACAGTCATTTAATGTGAGCCACAAAAGACATCCACTCTTGCCCACCAGAGATCAAAAATTCAAGAACCTAAAACCTGCATAATTATCCAATAGGTATGTTGTCCATGTAAACTAACACATTGCTGTCTTTTTTTTTTTTCATTTTTAGCTTAAATCAAAACCAAGCTAGAATGAAATGAAAATACAGCTAAAATTATTGGTAAATGAATGTAAAATAAATGTTAAATAAAAATACCACAAAAGATTAAAAATCAAATCAACTAATTTCAAAAGCCTGAGGAATTATTTCATGTGTCAACAATTACAGAGTTAAAAAAAAATATGCAGTTATTATGCATCTGAGACTACTATAACTAACTGGAATTAAAATAAAAGCATTTTTAAATTTTATAAAGAAATAGGGGTTCTGGGTGGATCAGTAAGTTGAGAGACTGCCTATGGTTCAAGTCATGATCCAGAGGTCCTGGGATTAAGTCCCCTTGTCGGACTCCTGGCTCAGTGGGGAGCCTGCTTCTCCCTCTGCCTCTCTCCCTGATTGTGCTCTGTCTCTGTCTCTCTCTCTCTTTGTCAAATAAATAAATAAAATCTTTATAAAAATTATTTTAAAAAGAGAGGAATGGGGGAAAAGTATGCATTGCAGTATTTGGCTTAAAATCTGCAATATTCTGCTTATAACCTATTTCAAACACATGCAGTAGTCTTGATATTTTTATAAATTTGTATATATTTTATATACATATATTTAGGTATATATGTTTATATATCGATAATTTTTCCTTTAATGAAGAAGTAGCAATAAACTTGAACCAAGTCACATAAGGAAAAGAAATTACATTCACATAACCATGACTATTTTAGAAATCCAAGCAATCTTAATTTGTTAAAATATTCATTAATAACATAGAAAATAAATTATACCTTTTTTGAGGCAATGTGTTCTTTTTGTTTTACTTTTATTTTTATTTTTATTTTTTACATATGCCTTTTGCTCTGCAGTTTACCCGGATTTTCGTGAGAGCACAGCTTAACTTTGTCCTTGAACTTCATGCCATCTCTATGTAAATGTGTCTTTGCCAGCTCTGATTGATGAGTCATTGAGGAGAGTTATGCACTATAACCGTGTAGCATCAAGATAATATCTTCTTGCCCATTTAATCCACAAAGGAATTTTGATACCTAACATATGAACTTTAGATCCCAAAGCAGGAAGGGCAATAAGGTTAAACAGGGTCCCATAGACTCATTTTCTAATTTCTGCTTCATCCCGAACACCATTATTTTTCCCTAGGAAGAATTTATACATAATAGATTTCTTTTTTTTTTTTTTCCCAACATGAACTAATTTTATTGTGTTAATATTTGGAAATATTTCTGTAAGTTAGAAGTTATGGGTATTGTACTTATGAATATCTTTTTTTATTCTTTTTTTTAAATTAATTTTTTATTTTTTATAAACATATATTTTTATCCCCAGGGGTACAGGTCTGTGAATCACCAGGTTTACACACTTATGAATATCTTATGGTATAAAAACATGTTATTTCAGATGTTTATGTGACAGGAAAATAATCCTTCCAAAAACAGTTGCATTGTACCCAAGATTAAAAATAGAACAGAAGTTGGGGCACCTGGGTGGCTCAGTGGGTTAAGCCTCTGCCTTCAGCTCAGGTCATGATCTCAGGGTCCTCAGATTGAGCCCCACATAGGGCTCTCAGCTCAGTGGGGAGCCTCGCTCTGCCTGCTGCCTGCCTCTCTGCCTACTTGTGATCTCTCTCTCCCTGTCAAATAAATAAATAAAATCTTAAAAAAAAATAGAACAGAAGCAATGATAGAATTCTTTTTGACTTTCATTATCACTATAGTTACTTTCTCTCTTCTAATAATACAATTTTCATCCATTTTTTTATGGTTTTCATTCTTTACTGGTCATTCCAATGTTCATCTTAGAAAGACTATGCAATCTGCAGCTACCATTCTTTCTTTTTTCTTTTTTAATGATGCTAATTATTTTCAGTGACCAAAAATATTATCTTGATTCAAAGATCTGTTTATGAACCCCAAATTTCTGAATTTAGAATTAACACATTAAATCTTAGCAACTACAAAAAAATGCTATGATTACATATTTAATGCTGATATTTATAAATAAGAATCTAATGTTATCTAGTTTATTACTATTTTGCCAGATGCAAAGAAATGGAACTTTTCTATTATACTTAGTATTATGATTCTTATTTGATTTATAGAAAGCAGTTTTCAAAGACTATGGCTTTAGTAATATGAAAATTCTATTTCTCTTGGCTCTGCTGGGATTGTGTTTTGGTTCTAGAATCAATGTGATGTGTTGGTAGCAGGCTTTGAGAAGAATAAATATGCCTTTGAGTGTCAACTTCCACAATCAAAACGTGCTTGTCTTTTTTTTTTTTTTTTCCCATAAAAACAATAGGTCCCTCCCTTTGAAAGAAAGCTTGGATTGGCAGACACTTATTTCTGAAGCTTGGGTATTCAAGAATTATTTCTCAGAGTTTTTTTTAATCTATCCAAATATTTCCATCTTAAACATTATTTAATTGTTAATTTCCATTGACTTGCAACAAATAACTACACATGAGTAGTTGTATCCTTATAAGGTTTTGCAACTCCAGGACTCAAATATCAGGTCCTGGGACTTATCTTTCACTGCGGTGAGTCTCTCAGGTCAGCACATACAAACCCCTACAAGATTGTTTTTTGTTTGTTTATTTGTTTCATTTTTTTTTCCCCCCGAGGAGTGCTTTGAGTTGCAAGTACATCACCATATACGTGTGTGTGTGTGTGTGTGTGTGTGTGTGTGTGTGTGTGTGTTGTGTTCCTTTCCTATCCATGGTCACTTGACCTTCTAATGCCCTTCTTTTTAGTAACCTGGTAAGACGCCTTATTCTAAATGTAGATGATTGTGATGGTGCCTTGTGATACAGATTATTAGTGTCACATTTCTACACCAGAAAGAACGTCTTCCATGTGGTCATAAAATATGTGAACAACCCAATCCAGAAATCCATCTTCAGGCTCCCTCTTGAGGCATCTATATTAATTATGGAAACCTCCATTTAGCATTTATTTCTTATAATACACTGGCCCCATTTTTGAATAAGGAGAGTTGCCTCTTTTTCCATTTACTAGAAAAGTTTGCAGATGATTGGTACTATTTTCTCATTAAATGCTTCTTAGGCTTCAGCAGTGCAACCATCTGGGTCTGTGAGTTGTATTTGTGGGATGGTGTTTATTAAGAGATTCAAGTTATTCATAGATTATATAATATCTTTGAATCTATTATGAAATTGTGTTTAATTATATGGTTTTCCAAGAAAAATATAACAGTTAGCAATTATATTTTTCATGCATTTATACTTTTCAATAAGCAATATATATTTTTCTCTTAATCCAAATCCAGAGTCCACCAATCATTTCATTTTAGAACTCCACTATTTGTGACTCTTAAGTTCTGTTTTATTTTTCAGCTGGCTGGATTACATTTTCATGTACATTTTAAAAAAATATTTTATTTATTTGAGAGAAAGAGAGAGAGAGAGTATGAACTGGTGAAGAGCAGAGGAAGATGGAGAAGCAGACTTCCTACTGAGTGTAGAGCCTGAGGTATGGTTTGATCTCAGCACCTGAGATCATGACCCAAGCCAAAGTCAGACCCCCAACTGTCTGAGCCACCCAGGCACTTTTCAAGTCCATTTAATATATATATATTTCATAGAGAGATGCCTGGGTAGCTCAGTTGGTTAAGCCTCTGCCTTCGGCTCAGGTCATGATCCCAGGATCCTGGGATCCCAACCTGTATCAGGCTTCTTGCTTGGGGTGGAGACTGCTTCTCTTCCGCCTGCCACTCCCCTTGCTTGTACTCGTGTGCTCTCTCTCTCTCTCTCTCTCTGACAAATAAAATTTTAATAAAAATACTTCATAGATATTAAATTCTTTTATTATTTAGATAGATGAGGATGCTTTATTCTGTCTTGACATGTGTATAATATCTAGTAGGTTATTCCATTTTTGGCTATCACCTAATATTATTAAGATTTCTGAAGTTAGTATGAAGGATTTTATTTTATTTCATGTATTTTATTTTATTTTATTTTATTTTACTTTTCCTGTGAAGCTAATGTACTTTTTGTGCTTGGTTGCTACATATTTATAGATGTTACCTATTAGCATATTTATTAGCATATTTCCATCTTAATTATTTCTATTTATTTTTCCTGGAACGTAAGTTTTTTGTATCTACAGATTTGGTAATCTGTTTACAATGTATATTTTTCTCTCATGTTTTGGTTTACTTTTCTATTTTTTCTCTTTGCTTCTCCAGAAATATAAATTATTCTCAGGGTGGTTCTTCGTCCATGAAGCCGTTTGGTTATATTTGTGGCAAACAGTATCATTGCCCTGCCCATATTCATGGAGATTTTACCATTTTACCATTTCTGAGGTGCTTCAGTGAACTTCAGGAAGCCGTATCTTTACCTCCTCTTTGGAGCACTGCCTTGGGCCCCTGGAGCCATTTCATCAGTCAGCAGAACTAATATCCCTAGGAGTTTACATCTTTCACCTCCTTTCCTTCCTACACCTGCTCCATGGGCTGCAGTTAACCAAGGACTGAGTCTGCACTGTGCTTCCTTTTCCTTGGAAACCCATGAGGCATCATTCATACTCCACAGCTCTTCTGCTGGGTCAAGTTCGTGCTGCCCTCTAGGACATCTTCACGTCACTCCATTGTGAGTTGGCTTTCTACTCGCTTTCTTCTCTGGTTCCCTGAGAATGATCTGCCCACAAACCCTCATTTTAGTATATGCTTCTGGGACACCAAATGGAGTTAATCCTTTCTTACGTCTATATTGTATTTGTCTTTTTCTGTGCTCCTTTCCTCATTATTCTGTGCCATTTTTTCTAGCCAGTCCACTCTATTAAGGTATGTATATCTAACTCTTTTGGTTATACTTTTTGCTGTCTTTAATGCAGCTTTCTGTTCTATAATGTTTAATGTCAGTTATTACTTTGGAACTGATCCCTCTATTTTAATGTGTTTCTATCATTTAAGTCCATCTCTTCTTTGATTTATTCACTAGCTCTTTTCAAACTCTTTCTTAAAAGTTTATTTAATATGGTTGTTGAGAGTGCATTTTCTTTTAAGAAAATATGTTTGCAGGAATAGTTTCTTATATTTTCTCCATTTTTGTATCATATCAATTCCTTACACTTATTTTCGTTCTTGTTTTAGGGATGTGGAGTATATTTCTTCATGCTGGATTTTTTTCTGGTGATTATGTACTTTTGATTTAGAGTGCTTCTACCTAAGGCTGCTATTTACCCACCCCCCCAAAATTACATATATATAAAATACATACACACACACATGCACGTGCATGTGCGTGCACACGCGCGCGCGCACACACACACACACACACACACACACAGGTTCTCTTAGTTTAATCACATTCTCTTCCACACCCACTGGTAAGGAATTTCTGCCCTAGAGTTTTGAGAATGCTGGAACACAATACACTTAACTGGAAAGATGAAATATACAGTACCCGCCTTATCTGCAGATTCATTTACCCATTGTTTTAGCTACTCACTGTCAACTATGACTCAAAGCAGATAATATTTTCTACAATATAATGTCAGATGTTCAATGATAATGCTATGTTGCAATGCCTCCATCATTTACCTCACTTCATCTCATCACATGGGCATTGTATAATCTTACATCACATCATCACAAGATGAAGGGTGAATATAGTGCAATGGGATATTTAGAGACATGACAGTCACAAAACTTATACCACAGTACATTGTTATAATTGTTTTATTTTATTAGTAGTTATTATTGTTAATCCCTTACTGTGCCTAATTTATAAATTAAGCTTTATTATAGGTTCATATAGGAAAAGCATAGTGTATATGGGGTTTGCTACTGTTGGCAGTTTCAGGCATCCTGTTGTTCTTGGACCGTATCCCTAGTGTCCAAGGAGAGGCTATTGTAGTCTATTAATCCTGGGTTAATTGTAGTCTATTAATCCTCCACAACCTGGAGAGGACACCACACTAGGCAGGGCCACATGGGAGGTTGTACTCAAAAATAGCAGAAACAACCAGGGACCATGGGAGGCAGATTTTGTCAGATTAAGAGAGTGAAGTGACCCCTGGTTCCCAAGGGAAGATATGAGATTGGCCTGTTTGAATAATTCCTAGAGTTGACAGGTAATTGAAACCTGCTACTTAGGGAGTATTAGTAAGAAGGGTGGTTTGGCTAGAGGGCTTTTTTCATAGTAGGGAGGGGAACTGTGGTAAAGCCATTCAGGGCCTTCCCAGTTTCACCAGATATCAAGATGGATATAATATCTTAATTATACTGTCATAATTTTAAACCTTACACCACATCTCTGAAACTCTTTCCTATTTAGCTGTTCAATGAATTTCAAATGTATAGTTTGTGTAAAATCCATGATACAATGTGAATACAAGGTCTGCTCACTTCTATTTGAGCATTTCCAAAGACAATTTTCAGAGAAATTTTGTGGTGTCTTCAAATAGAAAAGAAAGTCTGGAGTTGTGAAATGCAAAGGAACTGAAGTATGGCGGTCTCAAACTTGGGAGGGTAGTCACTTCCTTCCAAATCCCTCTTCGTTTCTGAAACGCAGTTCTACAAGATAGTATTGTTTTTAAAATTTTGAGTTTATGTTCTTATTTCCCACAGCAGAACTAAGTGTTTTATCTCTTCCCATTCTAATCCCATGCATCTGCTAAACACCTCAGGTCACTAGATTTTGAGTCATTTTCCTCAGGTCAGTCACCTGCCTTGAAATAGACTCACTCATACAACTCATATACCTTTAACTCCACATAATACCTAATAGGCATTTCATAGGCACCACAAAACTGTTCTTTCTGTGATATTTGGCATTGGTAAGTGGTCACTACATTCTTCTAGTTTGTCTTTGAAGGCAAAACTTGGAATTGTTGTTGTTGTTTTTCAAACACTTTAGTATCAAGCCATCAGCAAGT